>NC_044033.1:143883400-143958400 GCF_901765095.1 Microcaecilia unicolor
AATATGTACACACAGTCCTACCACAATCCTTAAGGTTGCTATCTGAGACATTCATTTGGTAGTTGAGCTGCTGAGAGCTCATTTAATCTATAACTGCTGCTACCTAAGTTTGTCTCTCATGTAGATGCCAAAGGTAATAGTGATGACTATTGATGCACTAACATTTCCCCCTCTTTTTCTGCTGTTTCTTCCTAGCAAAAAGTAAGCTTTTACCTTAGAAATGAAAACAAAAACACGGTTTGCATACTTTCATAGGTCACACAAACAGCATGCGCTATCTTTTGTCTGCAACAAAATAGGCCAGAGCCTTTTTTTTCTTCTTTTCAGTGATTGATCTGAGCAGCTGCTGACAGTTACAGTGAAATAAAAGATATTGAGATTTAGAGCTGTCTGCATTACATTTTATTTCTTTGTAATTTAATGATTTTTTTAAAGCATTAGACAGTATTATACTATTAAAACATACCAGTCAAGGATGTTTGCTTGGGTCCAGTGCATCCCAAAGCATGACGGCTGGTAACTGGACAGATATGGCAGGTGGATCACTCTGCAAAGGCCCTGTTCCCATATGCTTCTAATCATCTACTACTTGCCACTGTGGGAAACAGGATGCTGAGCATGATGCACCATTGATCCAACCCTGTACAGCAATCCCTAAGTTCCTTTTTATTCATTACCTATCTTTTGCTATATATATATATATAGTTCAAGAAATTTTAAAACAAATAAGCAGGAAAACTCAGGATACTTAATATGATTAAAGTGCAATGTAAAGAATTAAAATCATTTGGTGTTTGTACTCTTGCTATAGGATTTCAGTTGTGTTGTCTACAATTAACCTCAAGAGGGCACTGAAAGATCTGATTATAAATGTTGTGGCGTTGTGGCCTCTTCCAGCTAAAGCTCATGATGTTTTCTTTGCACTCTAACAGGTGTGTGGGGAAATGCGTTATCAGTTAAACCAAGCCAAAATGATGAAGGATGAGGCAGAAAAGGAGTACAGAGATTACAGGTCAAAAGCTAACAGAGAACTCGAAATTAAAGACCAGGTAAGAGATGATAAAATACATACTGAAGACATAGTGATTCTATCTGAAGACAAAGTAGTTGTGTTTCAGATTATGACCAATGTTAGTTGGCTCTGGTTTACCAGCAGTAAGCCAACTCATGCTTGAAGAATCGCTGATACTGAATCAAATCTTTTCTCTTGAGCCTTAAAACAGAGCACTACAAATATTTATACAAAAATGTATAATAATTCACATCCTATTTAAACAGTCTATGCATGTTAACTCCCATGCAAAATATTGAAAATGCTTTCTATTTATGTTCCCTGACAAAGTACCATGTGACTATTGGAGCTGCTTCTCTTTTTTGTAATGTAGACCTGATTAATCTACACTTGATGTCAGCGCATTTGAATAACATTTAACTAATAGACACTAGAGTTAAAGATTTGTTGTGTGTAATGTTTCCATTTTTGTGAGGCCTTGGAGCAACTCCATATTCCTGTTGAAAACTACTTAAGATTTTATATATAAATTACTTATGCACAAGAAAACAGAATTGCTTTAAATCGTATTAACATGAATTAGTGTGCAAATACTTAGTGTGCTCTGGGCCAATTTATATGTAAATCTATTTGAACAAAAGTTGGAACAAATTGAAGAGCCATTTATGTTTGATCAATTGCAAGCAGTGCATGGGGGTTTAAGTGCATTGTGTAACTTGTGGATTTATGAATTCAGTTCACATTATGCGAATATACTAATAACCATGTACCTCAGATAACGTGGTTTATTTATTTATTAGGACTTATTTACCGCCTTTTTGAAGAAATTCACGCAAGACGGTGTATAGTAAGAATAAATCAAACATGAGCAATAGATAATTACAGCAGTAAAAATATTCAAATAACAATACAAAGTGTGGCATAGTATACTACTTATAATATCAACACAATAAGTAATAGAACATTGTAATTGACAGTTTAGAGTATAAGCAAAGATGGAATTTATATGTAGAGAGTACGAGGAGTTAGAAAATAAGGTGACTATTTTAAAGAAAGGTGCACATGAGTTTAGAGAGATGGTTGTGTATGTGCAATAGATTAAAATGTCAGTCCTAGGAAACACTAGCCGTTATATGGGGATGTAGTCATATGTTTGCATTAGAGATATTTATAAGTTCCTTCTGTGTATGTCAAATGACATGATTTATGGGGGGCCTAGCCCCATGGTTCAGTAATGCTGCAATGCATTGATTTGAATTAGTCTCCTGTTCAGTGGGGCTGGTAAGAGTCAGCATGCTATAAAGGCAAATCGGCTGTTCTCAGGAGTGCAATCTGGCATGTATTTCTCAAGCTTTTCAGGGAAATGATGCAAGTTCAAGTTTAAATTTATTTAATATACCACCTGTTGTTGGGATCTAAGCAGTTTACATAGTAATAAAAAGGGGGGGGGGGGGGAGAGATGGGGCAAAAATAGAGACAAACAGCAGTGAAGAAGAAGAGGAAAGGAGGGCAGGAGAGAATACAGTATGACTGTAGGTTGCCTGGAACAACTATAGTTCATTGTATGAAGTAGAAAGTATCATTTTAAGATCATGTATAACATATAATATTCCATACCCTTCTCAGTACCAATCAATATTTTATCATATTAAGTGTTGTTCTTTACATTCCCTCCTTTTGTTTTTAATTCCGCGCTAATCACAGCACTGAAACCATACTAGTTACGCTCATGACAAAATTCAAACAATTGATAGCAAACGGGAATAACATACTACTGTTACAATTCAACATGTCAAGCGCATTTGACATGGTTGACCATGGAATATTATTACACATCCTCGAATACTTCGGCATTGGAGGCAACGTTCTCAACTGGTTTAAGGGGTTCCTAACTACACGCTGTTATCAAGTGACATCAAATTCGGCTACATCAGCTACATGGACACCTGAATGCAGTGTTCCACAGGGATCCCCTCTCTCACCGACCATATTCAACCTAATGATGACACCCTTGGCCAAACTACTATCGAATCAGAACTTAAACCCATATATATTCAAACAAGATCTTAGGGAAATCTCCAGTGAAATCAAGCAAAGCCTACACATCATGAACTCCTGGGTAGATGCATTTCAGCTGAAACTTAATCCAGAAAAAACCCAATGCCTAGTACTCACTTCGCAATACAATAAGGATAAATTCACCACCATCAACACACCTAAACTAAACCTACCAGTTTCGGACACCCTAAAAATTCTTGGAGTCACCATTGATCGACACCTAACACTTGAGAATCATGCGACAAACATAACTAAAAAGATGTTTTACTCAATGTGGAAACTAAAAAGAATTAAACCATTTTTTCCAAGGTCTGTCTTCCGCAATCTGGTACAATCACTAGTACTCAGTCATCTGGATTATTGTAACTCACTATACGCTGGCTGCAAAGAACAAATACTTAAAAAACTCCAGACAGCCCAGAACACGGCAGCCAGATTAATATTCGGCAAATCAAAATATGAATGCGCGACACCCCTACGAGAAAAACTACACTGGCTCCCACTTAAAGAATGCATCACGTTCAAACTTTGTACCCTAGTCCATAAAATCATCCATGGAGACGCCCCAGCCTACATGTCAAACCTAATAGAACTACCACCCAGGAACGCAATAAAATCTTCTTGCACATTCCTCAAGCTTCATCCTCCCAATTGTAAAGGTCTGAAATACAAATTAATGCACACATCTACCTTTTCCTATATGAGCACGCAGCTATGGAATGCACTACCACGCAACCTGAAAACGGTCCATGAATTGACCAATTTCCGTAAACTACTGAAAACTTATCTCTTCGACAAGATATATCACAAAGATCAACACGTGTAACTGCACAATCTTTAATATATATAGGAATGTCTTATAATGTCTTTTGCTTTAATGCAACCATGTACTTCACTACCATGTAACCCAAAACCCTCTGTAAAACCAAATGTATATTATCTTCTATTTCCAGAATCCACGACGAATTGTAAGCCACATTGAGCCTGCAAAGAGGTGGGATAATGTGGGATACAAATGCAATAAATATAAAATAAATAAATAAATTGTTTTGTGTTTTTGTTTTCCGTTATTGCATTTAATATGTAAACCGCTCTGATGTAGTGCTCGAAGGGTGGTATAACAAGTGTATAGAAATAAAATAAATAAGTATTAAATACAGGGAAGGCTGAGGTGGAAACAATAGTCAGGAGGAGGAGTAGTTTCTCTATCACCATCACTGTAGTGCTCCGAGAACAAATGAAGAAGACATCAATCAGATGGTAATGGATAAGCCATCAAGAAGTAGAAAGCTTTAAGTTGTGATTTGAATCTGGGAAGGGATAACTTCATCCTGAGATAAAGAGGTAGGCTGTTTCAAAGAACAGGGGCAGAAATACTAAGCAAGAATGGCATGTAGCCTCCCAACGAACCTGCCAATAGGAAGAGACTACAAACTGATGTTGATTGGACAATCAAAGGGTTCTTTGAAGAGTATATGGTATAAGAAGGCTAGTGAGAAATAGGGGGAGCCCTAAGGATTGAATCTGATGGGTGAAGATAAGAACCTTGTAAGGGATCCTGTAAGAGATCAAAATCCAGTGCTCGAACTGAAAAAGAGGGTTAACATGATCAAACGTTTGCTTACCATGGAGTAGTCTGATTGCTGTTCTGCACAAGCTGAAGCCTGAGAATCTGAACGTTGGCGAGAGCAAATAAGAGGGAGTTCCAGTAATCAAGTTTAGAGGTAACCAGTGCCTGCAACAAGATATGGAGAGAAGACGGCTCGAAGTATGTGTAAAGATCTGATCTGCTGCAATGTAAAAAAGCAAGGAGACACAATCCGGGATATATATGGATAAAAGGACAGCTTCTGGTCAAGAGTAATGCCCAGAATCTTAACAGTAGTTCTATAAGAAGGTGGGGCTCCATTGATAACACACAGGCAGTGTTGTAGAGTGTGGGTGAAAGAAATCAGGAAGTCAGAATTCGCTATGTTTAGTGTTAGTTCGTTCTCGGTCAGCTATTTAGCAACAATATCAAATTTAGACGATAAGACAGTAAATGTTGAGGGCAAATAGGTGTCAAGTGGGAAAAGGAGCTGGATATCATCATGATAGAAAAAGAAAGTGAAATCAAGAGTCTGAAGCAGGAGAGTTAAGGGAGCAAGAAAGATATTAGAGTATTGAACCTAAGATTGAGCCTTGTGGAAAAGGTTTTTTTTTTTTTTTTTTGGGGGGGGGGGGGGAGTGACAGAGGTGTGGTGGACAACTAAAAAAAATTATTAAGATATGAACAGAACCAGGATAAACAAGTTATGCCTGACTAGTAAGGTGCTGTTCTCTGTAAATGATGTGAAGGGCATGATATAGCTCTTGTGAAGGCCTTACTTTTTCCAGTTGCTATAGGGAAGAGCAGTGTCTGGCTCTAAGCTTCTGCTAGAGTGACAGTTTCCAGGTTGCCTGCCCTCTCACTAGCCCTTTCTTTCCTTGCTTTCTCTGAGTGGAAGTGAATACTATTGTTTCTTGTAAGTATATAAGCACTGCTGTATTGGGACAGACCAAAGGTCCATTAAGACCCATTATCCTGTTTCCAATAGTGGCCAATCCAGGTCACAAGTGCCTGGTGTGATCCAAAAACAGTAAATAGGTTCCATGCTGCTTGTACTAGGAATAAGCAGTGAATTTTTCTTAAGTCAACTTTGATAAAGGTTTATGGACTTTTCTTCCAAGAACATGTCCAAACTTTTTTTAAAAACTGTGCTATGCTAATGGCTTTTCCCACAGTCTCTGGTAATGAATTCTAGTGCTTGCTTTTCTCCAATTTGTTTTAAATGTACTACTTGGTGCTCCCTATTCCTTGTACCTTTGGAAAGAGTAAATAAATGATTCATATATAACCCGTTCCACACCACTCATGATTTTATACATCTCTATCATCTCTCTTCAACCATCTCGTTTCTAAGCTGAAGAGCCCTAACCTCTTTAGCCTTTCCTCATAGGGAGGTCGTTCCATCCCTTTAATCATTTTGGTCAACCTCATTGATATCTTTTCTAATTCTGCTGCATCTTTTTTGAGAGGCATTGACCAGAATTGCGCACAATATTTGAGATATTCCAGCTGCTAATGCACCATGGAGCGATACGGGAGGCAGCATGATATTCTCTGTTTAATCTCTATTCCTTTTGTAATAATTTGTAACATTGTAATTGTATGGGGGTGTTTCACTTTACACTTGATGGCATTAAATTTCATCTGCCATTTGAATCCCCAGTCTCTTAAGGTCTTCGTGCAGTTTCTCACAGTTCCCTTGGATTTACCAACTTTGGATAACTTTGTATCATCAGAAGATTGGATCACCTCACTCGTTATTTCTATTTCCAGAATGCTTTTTGAAAATCCCGATATACTATGAGGCTCATTTTCAAAGCACTTAGCCTCCCAAAGTTCCATAGAAACCTATGGAACTTAGCCTCCCAAAGTGCTTTGAAAATATGCCTCTATATGAACCATCTCGCCTTTATCCACAAGACTTCCTTTGGCTAAATCCATGTTGGCTTTGGTTCAGTAAATCATGACTATGTATATGTTTAGTATTTTTTTTCTTAATAATAGTTTATACTATTTCCTTGGCACCAACAGCAGGCTGTCATCGGTTTATCATTTCCTGCATCACCTCTGGAACCCTTTTTAAAGATTGGCATTATATTGACAATCCTCCAGTATTAAGGTACCGTGCTTGATTTTAAAGATAAAAATTTGTAACCTAATAATAGATCTGCAATTTCAGTTTTTTTAGTTCCATCTCTACTTTGTAGTCTATACTGTAGGGATGCAGTTATGACCTCCCCCCACCAGGAAAGGTACGAGATAGATGTATAAATAATGGCACTAAATCTAGATGTAAACACATCTTTAACAAAAAGTCCCAGAATTCAGAATTCCCTATTTATTATTCACTGATCAGCCATGTGAACCACAAGGAGAAAATAAAAAGGAATTTATTTACAAAGGTAAAGTGCAGAACAAAGTATAAACAGAATAAAAGTTTAGGACAGATGTATTAGACCATGATTTAAGCACTTAGGATAATAAAATGAACAGAAATCAGATGGAATAACATACTAGAGGTATCCATGGGGATGGGGGTGTTTGGGCCAGTAGATGCCGGATCTCAGAACCAACAACCCAGCAATCTTTCCCATACAAATTCCCTCAACTGGTTTCTTAGACCACTGGCTGGGTAAAGTACCAAACACAACTATAAACAAGAGAAGCTTCTCACATTACCAATATTTTTATTCTTACCCAAGAACATGAAAAATAAGAAACAATAGAAAGTTAGGAGTAGCACATAAGAAACAGGGTATTGAGGGAACATAAAAAGGGAGAAGACATGGAAATGGTTGCATATTCCTTAATCTATTGAGATAGACTGAGGAAGATTTTCATCAACTGCCCTCTTGCTCCAGACCAGGCAGTTATATAGGCTGTAGTACAAAGAACTGGTTCTCAGGAACACATCATATGTCATGCAGGATATGCCATTTGTTTCTTACAATTGCCCAAAAAAGGCACATAAAAATATATATTGCATTTCCTTAAAAGTTACAACTTCAGCACATCCTCAAATAAAAGCAATCTGTATCTCACTTCAAAGGATTCAGGACTCAGTTCCCACAACCCCCCCTGCAATAGCATTTTTCAATCCAGTCCTGACTGCAGGATTTCTGTCCCTCTCCTCTGTCAGCCCTGCCCTCTTGTCACCTGGAACTTTGCTTTGATCTGCATCCTAAAAGTCTCTCAAAGGCTAATAAACACACTCGTGTAAACAGCTCATTGTCTTTCAATTGCCTGTCAGAGGAGGGTGGGGTATTTGCTCCACACCTGGCCTGCTCAATACCATTCTAATTTACAGAAAAAAAGAGAAATTTCCACTTCTCCTCATCTGTATATTAATTCTTAGATATTGGATATTTAGCAGTACTGAAACTGCTTGGTCTAGGCCTTCATAAGCACACCTCCACCAACAGGGGCAACAGGAAACCCACGGGAATCTGCAGGGATGAGGACAGAAAAGGTCATTTCTACCACAGGGATGGGGATGGGAGGTGATGGATTGGAAGTGAATAAGAAGGAGACCAGATTATGTCTTTCTTTATTTAAAATGCTTATAACCTGCACGATTTGAATTCTGCTCGGAGGCTTACAAATAAAACATGCATAATAATACAAACTGTACATAAAAGTAACATAACATTAAAAGGAACATTAAAATAATACTAAATATTAATCCTATTCTTTTCTTCTTAAATTGTCATCAATACATGCTCCATCAATATATACTTGAACACCTCAACTCAGAACTGACACCAACACTCAGCTAATAAATAACATCGAAAAAGGATTTCTTCTTGATGAACCTAGTACATGTGTTCAGCAATTTTGTCATTGAGGGAGATCACTGATAACTGGTGTGAATGATCATAATCTCAATCTCGTACTCTCTCATGGACTCCAGCCATCAAAAACTGACCAGTCCAAATGATCTCCCCAGTGAGGTAAGCAGGCCAATAACATTGTGCATGGAGGTGGTTACACTCACTACGCAAACAAAAGTCAGCCGTTCACTGAAGAAAATGCTCAAGCAGTGCATGTCAACTCAGTGGAACAGCGTTCTACTGCCATTGAGGCAGAGAATTTGGAGGATCTACATGCAAATGTTGCTGAACCAGGTGCAAACAAGCAGTTCCTGACCAAATTGTATGCAACTGATTACTCCTTGCAGGTAGAAGTTATTTTGGTGTTTGAATATTTGACAGGGCTACAAAAGAACTGTCAACAGATACTAAGCCTTCACCACATCTGGTGCTCTCAACAAATATCAGTTCAAGCGGCATCTGACAATTGCAAGCTCAGACAGACATATGATAACATCCTTAAAAAGTCATCTTGCAGATCATCTGGATCGTTATCAAAGAAAGACAATGATCCAGTATTTTATATTGCATTCATTGTTGGTTTAATCATGAATTGATAATAAGTGTGACTGTTTGTCAAACTGGATGTACCGTTCAGGTTTTTATCTCCCATCATTTACTGTGTTACTATTTAACAGTTACAGAGACACATTTTGCAGCAACATTGCTCGATCCAAGGCTGAAGGATCGTTTAGATCTGAAGACAGTCGAAGGGTGGAACTTTGTTATAAAACAGGCTGTGAACACTGACAACAAGCTGTAGTCGAGGCACAGCCAATTACGGAACCACCAACAAAATGTCCAGAATGAGAACAGTGGAGGTGTTTTTGTGGAGACAGTCAAGAGCCAGAAACAACTTCAGTAATTGACAAAGTGGATACATATATATCGAGCTTGATTCTTCTCATCCCTTACTACCTACCTGCAACAGAGGTCCTGAGTGTGACCCAAACTGACATGTGTTTCCTGTTCCCTGCTTGAATCTCTTGCCACCTTATTTTTACATAGTTTGAAGCAATTATTTCTCACAATCCATGTTAATAAATATGCTTTTTTTTTTTGCATATTTAACAAAGTTGTGCCTATTTTTTTCTGTTAAATTTTAACAAGTTATAGAACATATTTTATGTTTTGTTTGAATTTACAAGATTTTTAAATGCAGGTTGGATATGGAGGTGGTAACAATATGATGGGCATAGTGCTGGGATGGAAAATAGATTGAGGAAGGTGAGGGGACGGTAGCGATACAATAGGGATAGGGTAAGGATGGAATAGAATTGATTGGGGACAGGTGGAGATGGGGACCAGATTATGTCCCTGTGCACACTTCTCTAACACATACCTCCTATGGGCAAAGAGCCATCTGACAGCCCAGCTGGAATATTGATCACAGACCTTAACACACAAAATATACAATCTTAGGTCTGTTTATATGTGGTTATCATCTCACACTGGCAGCAGGTGCAGGTGGTGGTAATCTGCACTTGTAGTTGACGGATGTGATCTGTTGATGTCCTTGATGAAGCCCAAAGGCGACAATTTTTATGTCTTTGTTCGTTTGGCTATATATAAGTTCTTATCAGAAGTGACCTTCAATTTGTGATACCATCATGACAGGTGATTGGTCCGTGTTCTGTTGTTATAGTACTGGCAAAATCCCAAGCCTCCAAACTGAGCCAGATGTGTCACTGGATAGACAATGTGAGAGCATGGCCAGGCCAGGAGTCCTTCACAGGTGCATGGAAACACAAGCTTTTCAGGCACGGAGTACAGTGCAATCCGATGACACCATAAGCCAGCACAGCAGGTTTATATAAGTCAAAGTCTGTGATATACTGTTTATATATTGTAGCAGGGTGCTTTGCGCCCTACAAGACATCTGGTTCAGGAGATATCGGTTTACCTATATTTACATCTTCCAGATTCCCAGATACTTGTTTCGCTTCCGTTGACTCATCACCATTAAATTAATTTGTGGTATGTGTGTCTCCCCTCCCACCCCAATCTTCGTCAGTAAAGACTAAAGAAAAGAATTTATTTAGCCTTGCTGCTATGGTTTTCCCCTCTGAGTGCCACTTTTACTCCTCAATCATCTAACTTCTCAACTTATTCTCTTACCAGCTTATTGCTTCAAACGTTTTGTCTATAAAGCAAGATTTCTTATATGTTTTTGCCTATAAAACAAGATTCTTTTCAACTCTCTCTCTCTTTGCTTCCCATATATGAAGGAACTCTGAAAGGCAGGAACTCTATTTGGTGTTGTAAGCAGCAGAATGCTTTTATGACTGGAGAGGCCAAAGAATCAATCCTAACCACATCCCCAAGCTTATATAAGAGGCTGGGGGAGGCTAAGCCAAAACCCCAAATTAGCAGATGAGAGCAGGAACAGGAGCGGGATCATTCAATTTTGAGGGGTTAAGTTGAGAACCGAGCAAGCGCTAGGATGGTGACGGAGATGGGCAGCTCTCTGGGCTTGTTTTATTTGCTAATTAGCCCACTTGCTATCTCTGACTGTTCCTTTCCAGTAAAATGAACTAATCAGCAACATGGGAGGAGTGGAGGAATAGCATAGAGGACAGCTGAGTGAGGGTGAGGACCCAGTTGTGCACATGTAACATTAAAGTCTAGGGTAGGAGAAGATGAAGCTGTTTGAACCAAGGAAGTTTGGAGAAAGAACAGATGTCACGATGTTCACAAGGCTGAAACCAATTTTCCCCCACATCCGCCATATTGGTACATTCAAAATAAAGCAAGAAGGCCATCAGCTGCTGTATCCATGTTGTCATCATTCATGTGTATTTTATCTCAGTTTATATTTAGAAATATGCCAGCTGTGCAGCATACTGATGACACAGAGGAACTATCACAACAGAAAACCTTTCATCAGTTAAAGTAGTAATTTATCCTAAATTATATCATTGTATCATTGTATCATTTGGAGGGACTGGTTGTAAGGACACCCTAACAGATGTTGTATTAGTGCTGAGATTATTTTTCACCTAGTAAAAAGCCACCAAAACAAACATCATGTTATGAGAATCAGGTGCTCAGCATTCAGAGTTTTTATTTTTAAGTACAAAAGTTTTCTTAATTGTTTAATTAGGTTGAAACGAGGCAGCATTTAAAATCCTTTTCCTGTGCGTAGATCAAAAGAGAAAAATGGTTTGTGGGAACTTGCTCCTTTTATTTTGTGGAATGCAGTGGTATATTATAAAAATGCACTTGATTTTTTATTACTACTATTTAAAAGAGAGGTATTGAATAATGAGGGAAGAGCTACCTTTATGCAGAAGTTCTGCTCAGAGTCAGTCTAAACGTGCCAACATTTTCAGTTCTTTTGGTTATATTTATTTCTTCTTAAAGTTTGTTTGGATGTAAATGGCATGTTTTTTTTTTTTTAATCTTTGTCTCCTGGCTGTGTGTTAGTATAATGAATGAGTCCTGGGAATAATGATGGCTAAGGGAAGGCAGCAGTAGAAGAGTTCTACTACTGCCATCCTTTAGGCTTCGTTATTCCCAGGACTGGAATGACTTTGGAGCTGAATGACATTTATATTTGCAAATGGTGATGCTTAGCTTGATGGGATGTCCTTGTTGTTAGAACAGAATAAATCAGTTCTTAGCTTCTTGTTTAAAATCAACCAAGGAGGATCACATCTGGTGGAGTGGAAGTGAGTCAGCATGAGTTCAGCAAAGACCAATCTTGTCTTAAAACTATTAGTTGGTTAATATTCAGCGGAAGTTAATAGAGTCGACTTCAAGCTTCCTAATATAATTTGATAGTGGCATTTATCAGTAATTACCCAAATGGAAACATAATTTCGGATACTTATTTAGATGCCCAATGCTGAAAATCTGTGGTAAGGGCCTACTTCTTTTTCTCTGCTCTAAATCCACTTTTTAGGTTTCTAAATTTAGGAGCCTAGTGAAACCCAGATGCATAAATTTAGGAGCCTAGTAGAACCCAGATGCATAAATTTGGAACTCAGCCCTAGCAAATTTTCAAAGAGGCCCAATTTAGGAGCCTGACTCTCAGTGTCTAAAACCCTTTGAATATTTGCTTCTCATTGATCAAAGTATAGCTATGTAGGTCTGTGTAAAAGAAATGAAAATGAGTTTTGAGATGAAGACAATAAGGCAGGAAAACAAAGACAAATAGAGTTAAGGATTAGGAGACACAGTGAAGGGCGAGCATGGTTCTCCTCAAGCCCCTGGCGCTTGAGTCATGTTTTTTTTGGCCTGGGAGAGGTTTTTTTTAAAAAATTTTTTTTGTTACATTTGTACCCCGCGCTTTCCCACTCATGGCAGGCTCAATGCGGCGGCAATGGAGGGTTAAGTGACTTGCTCATAGTCACAAGGAGCTGCCTGTGCCGGGAATCAAACTCAGTTCCTCAGTTCCCCAGGACCAAAGTCCACCACCCTAACCACTAGGCCACTCCTCCAGTATTAAATGAAGGTTACATCTATTATGTGATTCAAAAGGATTTTTCTTCTAGATTCTGGGGGGACCTGTGGTTGGAAAACGTTGGGTATCGGCAAAGCCTAAAGAAACAGAAGGTAGCTGCCTGGAACACAAAAATAGAGGAAGGACATAATATATTGGCATGTGTAATAAATGAACCTGAATACAACTGTGATCTGAAAAAAAACTTTTTTAAAGTTTATGAACCATCTAGTTAGACCCTGGGATGGTGAAATTTGGTTATTTAAACATAATAGTTTGTCAAAGAAATCTGCTTAACCTATGAAATTATGCTTGGATCTAGCATTAAGCCATGTAGCAGCAATGTATGGGCTTAATGTTTAAAAGGACTTTTAAAATTAGAATTAAATATTGGATATATATTTCATAAATGCATGCAGTTTACATTTCTTATCAACTCATAGGCTTACTTTACATTTGAGTTTTGGAGAAAAAGGAGACTGGACTATGTCTGGAAGACTGCTGAATCGGGGGGGGGGGGGGGGGCATTAGGTCAATAAACACCACGTTATTTGCCTCTTAATATGTCTTAAAAGGCAGTAATGCAGGTTGTCTTGCCGTAACCCAGTGTTACTCAAATTACTGTGTTTTACATAGTAATCAAATGCAAAATACTATACCATGGCTGTACACCGCACGACACAGTATAGCTGGTACAATAACCCCAGCTACAAACTGGGATTATTTTTCCATCAGGTAGACTACCACTAAGGATCGACACCAGGGTTTCTAGAACCTTACTGATGGGGCAGTTAGAGGTTTCACTTTTTTGGATGGTGGCTTGATTTGGGGTATCAACACTAAAGGAGCTTATGGCTTTGGGAGTGTGCTCTAGCCACATCTTCCAGTTAAACATGCAGGCTCCTTTAAGAGATGGCTGAGCATTGGGCTGTGGCTTGGTGGCCCAATGCTGACGCCTGGTTGAATAACACTGTTTGCAATCAGTATTATTCATTTACCACAGGAGTCGTCAACCTGTGATACTAAGATGCCGTAGGTTAGTGACTCTTGTGGTAAATCAAGATGTGATAAAAGACCACTTTTATTTGAATTCAGAGTAAATTCACTTTTTAATAGCATGTCCAGTGATATTAGGGATACATGCTTATATGGGGAGTAAGCCTATCCTTAAATAAAAGCACTACAAAAAATTGCACATATCAAAGGGGTGATGTACGTACAGTTTGTTGGTCAAACTTATTGAATGGGGCAAAGTCAAGATGGTGCAATGGTAGGATGCTTATCAGCTAGCTTCTGCACCATTTTAAGTTTTATTCAGTGATTTTCTCTGAAATCCGTCAGACCTGTCGTTCTTGAGAAATGGGCAAGTTGTTCTCTTGTGCCTCTCCAAATAAAAAAGCTCATCTGTATATCTTTTACGAGTTATAAATTGATCATAGTAGAGATGATTCGACAAGATGATCTTTTCAAATTTAGTTGTGTACAGATTTGCTATAGATGGGTCCATGGTACAGCCCATCCCTGTTCCTTTAGTTTGATTATAGAAGACCTGCTATAAAGACCTTATCAAAACAAGAGTAATTCTCAGTGCCTATTCCGCTAAAATCATAAGGAACTCTGTAGGTATTCTTTTTGATATACTATTTCTTAACAGAATCTGTTTTATCCCATCTAGGGCTTCAGTCTGAGGGATATTTGTGTATAGAGATTTGACATCTACCATGGCCTTAATGAATCTTTTCCTATTTATTATGTCCATTGAATCAAGTATGGAATGGATGGTACCAACAGGTTTAAGAAATGGACGGTGCTTGCATATTGATCTGATACTTGACACAATAGGTTTGCCTGATGGTGAAGTCTGGGATTTATGAATTTTTGATATATGTAGAATACAGGAATCTAAGGGTAGTCTACTTTATCCAAATTCATTCTTTATAATGTAACTGCCATCTAAGGCTGTCATCAAACTGAATCTATATCCTTCTTTAATTCCATTCTTCTCTCCTTATTAAATTTTTCATAAAAAGTTCTGTCCATTAGTTGTGTATTTAATTAAACATCTGTATCCATAATTGCTATTCAGTGTTTATAGTAATACTGGTGTCATTCTTGAGAGTTAATTGCTACTTCTCTTCCTCTTTGAGATTGTAAAAAACCTTCTTTTCACTATTCTTCAGTTTGTGAGCAACTGTGTAGGGATGGGGATTACCTGGGGGGGGGGGGGGGTCCATCTACTGTCTCATTTGACAATGGATAGATACATATAGTTTGTAGTTCATTTTGAAAAATAATCTGTAATCTTTCATTTGCAGGTAAAGCAGAACAGTTCAGAGCTCTGAAGTTTGAATGCGTGTATGAGACGATGGTACAGGGAGGAGAGATTTAGATCTGTTAGGAACTGAGCAACATTCTGGGGAAGGAAGAGCCTATTCTGAAAGGATGGATTCCACCTTAACCGGGATAGAAACAGGCTGCTGGCACTATCATTTAAAAAGGAGATAGAGCAGCTTTTAAATTAGAATGGGGAAGGGGGAGCTGACAGTCACTCAGGAGCACATGGTTTAGAGTGAGGTATTCTTGAAGGATACTATTATAAAAGGACATTTAGGAATCCCAATAGAGAGGTTTCAACAAAGGTGAAAGAAAACCAGAAGTGTTTAAGGGTAGAACAGAGCAAAGGTTGCAAATTATACCCTGTCAACATCTATGCAGCTTGTAGATGCAAGGAATAAACGCACTTTGAAGTGTCTGTATACAGATGCTAGAAGCCTAAAAGATAAGGTGGGAGAGTTAGGGTATATATAATAGTTATCTCAGAGAACTAGTGGAAGGAGAATGGGACACACTTAGGCATATTTTCAAAGCACCCTTCCAAAGTTCCATAGATTTCTATGGAACTTTGGAAGGCTAAGTGCTTTGAAAATATGCATAACTGTTAACCATGGTATAAGTTATATCGCAATGATAGGGTGGATCAAATTAGAAGGGGGGGAATTGCACTGTATGTTAAAAAGGGAATTGAGTCAAACAAAATAAAAGTTCTGCATGAAAAAGAGAGCAACGTGGAATCATTAAGGGTAGAAATTCCATGTGTGAAGGGAAAGAATATACGCGTAGGGCTATACTAGTATCCATCAGGTCAGAACAATCGGACAGATGAAGAAATGTTAAGAGAAATTAGAAAAGCTAGCAAATTTTGCAACATTATAATAATGGGTGATTTCAGTTACCCCAGTATTGACTGGTTAAATGCCACATCATGGTCATCCCCTTCCCCCCCCGCCCCCCCCCCCCCCCCCAACAAATAACTGCAACAAGGGCAACAGTACAAGATTCAGCACCTGAAAGCCACATTAAAGACTGGCAGAAATACATGTTACACTTTTGATCCCCAATTGAACCCAATCTCCCAATACACATATTTTTCCACCATATAGTATTTAAATCAAACAAATCCTGCATCCACAGAGCAATCCCCCAACAATGCTCATTTCCCCATAAAACTCACCATACAAAAAAAAAAAAGAAAACCCTCTCAGTACCAAGCATATTGAGACTTAATACAAAACTCTATATAAAAAAACTTAGTATGAAGTGAGAAGAATTAAATTGAAGCTCTTCCCTAAAGAAGGAAAATGAAACCTGGCCATGTCGGCAGAGGTTCTGACTGTTTTTGAAGCTTGAAGTTAAGTAGCTTTATTTTTTTTTACTGCAAATCTATTCAAACAAAAGGTCTTGAAAAATCATTTTGGATTAATGACAATTTACACTCTGCTGCTTAAGGTAAGTTGATTCTGCAGCATTTGTGTTATTTCTGAAGATCCATACTACTAAAATAATGTGTTACAAAGTAGTTTAAGACATATGAGTTGTCTATGATGCTGAGAACAGTTTTTGGATAAGCAATTATTGGCACTATTTGGCACTAATTAGAATTTATGCGTACAGGGGCTACACAATGATCTTTTACTGCCAAAATATGGTGAATATGTATTGATGAAAACAAATGTACAGAAAACTGCAACCATTGGTCTTCTAAAATATGTTGAAAAAAACAGCTCAATTGAATAAACGAAAAGGAGTGGTAACATGAACGCCGTTCAAACACTCTCTTCACTCCGATAGCACCGACGTGAAGAGAGTGTTTGAAACGGCGTTCATGTTACCACTCCTTTTCGTTTATTCAATTGAGCTGTTTTTTTCAACATATTTTAGAAGACCAATGGTTGCAGTTTTCTGTACATTTGTTTTCATCAATACATATTCACCATATTTTGGCAGTAAAGATCATTGTGTAGCCCCTGAAGCAGCCCTGTTGGGCGAAACACGGCCTGTGTCGGGCTGATCTGTACATTACATTTACAATAATAAACTATTGTTTGTCTTATATCGATCTGCTTTGTCATTTTTCCACCTTGGAGTTTGCAGATCGTTTGCCCTTTTGTTTTCTTGGACCTTCCGTAAAAATGGTGCACTTAAATTCTAAAACGTGGATCTCAAAAGGGTGTGGCTGTGGGAGAGGCATGGGCAGGTTGTGGGCTTTTCTAAAAATTACATTCACATTTATAGAATATGCCTGATCTGTGCCTAAGTTAGGCGTGGGCATTTACATCAAGTTTTAGTTGGCATAAATGTTTGCGCCTTTTAGTCATGGGGACAGGCATGTACATATTCTATAAACTTTGCTTAACTTTAGGCGGTCACCTCTTTGGCCACCTTAAGATCATCACTTATGATCACATCAAGTCCTGCTCCTCTTTTGTACACAGAAGCACTTCACCGCTTAAACTGTACCTCTCCCTCAGGTTTTTGTAGCTCAAGTGCATGACCCTGCATTTTTTTAGCTTTAATTCTTAGCTGCCAAATTCTAGACCATTCTTCAAGCATCACCAGGTCCCAACTTATGCGATCCATACCATCAGGAATATTAACCCTACTGCAGATGTTAAAAAAGTACCCATACATCTTTATAACATGCAAGGACAGATCCTACAGAAGTCACACCTAAAATGAAATTATAGACACTTACGCCTGTTCGGAAGCAAGTGTGAACTCACTCCAGAATACAATACAATTGGCTTTTCTGTCCCACATTTACCCCTAAGAGTTCTATGCGGTTTACAAACAAGTAGCTAGGCATTCCTAGGCAAGTGCAATATCTAAAAAAAATATTAAAATTTAACAAGCATGTACAAATCTTCCAAAAAGAACAGGCCTATACCTGGTTCATGTAAAACTACATTCATTCCGATCACTGCATTTAAATTGATGCCAAGGCTAACTTTATAAGAGGCACTTTAGTCACATAAATATGTGTAGAAGTGCTTTTATAAAATTACTTTCAATGCATGTACATGTGTATTTTATTTTTAAAAATGCATGTATATTGCAACTCTGCCTCTTATTTACCTAAAGTGTGCTCCTGGGAATGCCTACACAGTATGTGTGTAAATACGTGTGATCCTTTTGACACCTATGTACATATATGGCCATACTCTTTTGTGCATGTAAATCCTGTATATATGTGGTGAGACCTTTATAAAACTACCTCACCATTGTTTTCAACCATGGCAAGAAACTTGATTTTAAAAAAGGAAGTGAAACCAGAATTAATAATTTATAAATCAGTAAAGAATGTTTTAAAATGCTGTCAAATCTTGTTGTGACTTCCTGTATCATAGCAGAAGTCCAAAACAGCTCTGTAGTTAACATGCATCAATATGTAAAACTGTACTTTTATTAATGCTGTTTACAGCTTAAGTTTTTTTGTATGTAATAAATTGGAAGACAAGTGCATGTGGGTGGGTATTTGATCTGTCAAACTGAAATCCATATTTATAGATTTTAAGAATATCAATTACAATACTAGCACATCTGTACAATAACAAGTTTTGTATGGCAGTTTGATACTGTATGCAGGAAACTGTTTCCATGGTACTCTGGCAATGAGCAGCTTCAACGAAGGCACATATGTGGGTCAAATGCTTGTATCATATGAGCTGTCAGAAACATCTAGAGATCTTTCCAGAAAATACTTTTTAAGCACACATGGAAAGGGATCCACATGGAACTGCATCAACTAAATGTCAGAAGACAAACAACTTCATTCGATTCCACTTTGCCTTATTGACTGGGATTTATTTTTCTTCTGTTTGCATCTCTGCTTTCCTGACTACTTTACCACCTTCTCTTAGCTTTTCCAAATATTATTGCGTGCCTTCCTTTTTCTGCAGTCCTTTGTAGTTCATGAAGGCTTATCTCTTTTCCCTTACCGTTTCAGCGACTACATCGGTGGTCGTCTTTTCCTCTTAGTTTTATTTACTTTTGTAACAATGAGGTTTGTTGCCCTTACAGTAGCTTTTTTCAATTTTTCCCACTGCTTTTCTGCTTTCCCTAGATGTGTCCATATTGCTAACAACTCCTTGAAGTATTCCCCCATCTTGACAAAGTTAGTCTTTTGAAGTCTAGAATTCTCTCCACATGTTCCTTAATATGGAACTATACCATCTGGTGATCACTGGATGCCAGGTGTTCACCAACTATAACATTAGAAATACACTACCCATTCATAATCTCTAGGTCCTATATGGCTCCATACCTCATAGGTTCCAGTATCAACTGCTGGAACAAATCTCCCTTTAGATATCCAGAATCTCCTTACTTCTAGAGACACCTGCAACAAGGGCATCCCAATCAACATCTGGCATATTGAAATCACCTGCTAGTGGTACTTTCTCATTCATAGCTATATTGTAAATATCATCAATTAAATCTCTCTCCACTTCTGCCTGTGAAGGAGGCCTGTATACCACACCAATGTAAATAGATTTCCCACTCCTTCTTTCTAAATTAATCCATAGTTACTACTACTACTTAACATTTCTAAAGCGCTACTAGGGTTATGCAGCGCTGTGCAATTTAACATAAAAGGACAGGCCCTGCTCATAGAGCTTGCAATCTAAAGGACAAGTGAGTAGTTCTGCCTCTTTATCCCAAGTCCAAGAGTTCTATTCCTTTAATATCATCTTTTCCATACAACACCACTCCTAATGGTAGCCTAATGATTAGTGCAGTGGGCTGAGAACCTGGGGAAATCAGTTCAATTCCCACTACTTCTCCTTTTGGCCCTGGGCAAGTCACTTAACCCTCCATTGCCTCAGGTACAAAAACAAGACTGTGAGCCCACTAGGGACAGAGAAAGTACCTGCATATAATAAATGTAAACCGCTTTGGTTGTACCACAGAAAGTCAGTATATCAAATACCTCTACCATGCCCCTCTTGAACTGATAATAGTCCAGGCATGGTTTTCTGTGAACCATGTCTCCCTGACTGCCACTAAATCCAAGTCATCTTCATCTATCACATGCTATAGATCCAGGATCTTATTTTCCATGCTCTTGTCTTTTCCAGGTCATTTATAAATGATCTGAAAATCAGAATGACAAATGAGGTGATTAAATCTGAAGATGACACATAATTATTCCAAGTTGTTAAACACATGCAGACTATGAAAAATTGCAGAAAGACCTTAGGAATTTGGAAGACTGGGCATCCAAAAATGGCAGATGAACTTTAATATAGACAAATGCAAGTGATACACATTGGGAAGAGTAATCCAAATCATAGTTACCTGATGCTAGGGTCTACTTGGGAGTCAGCACCCAAGAAAAAGATCCAGTGTCATTGTAGACTGTACACTGAAATCTTCTGATAGGTTTGGACAAATTGCTGGAGGAAAGGTCCATAGTCTGCTATTGAGACAGACATGGGGAAGCAACTATTTGCCCCAGGATTGGTAGCATGGTATGTTGTTACTAATTGGGTTTCTGCCAGGTGCTTGTGACCTGACTTGGCCACTGTTTGGAAAACAGGATACTGGGCTAGATGGACCATTGGTCTGACCCAATATGGGTAATCTTATGTATGTTCTTATGTATGTGGCGGCAGCCAAAAAAAGCAAACAGGATGCTAGGAACTATTAGGAAAGGGATGATAAATAAGACCAAGAATACTATAATGCCTCTGTATCTGCTCCATGGTACAACCTTACTTTTACTGTGTTCAATTCTGGTTGCTATATCTCAAAAAAGATATAACGGAATTAGAAAAGGTTCAAAGAAGAGTGACCAAAATAATAAATGGGATGGAACCTGTCTTATATGAGGAAAAGCTAAAGAGGTTAGGGTTCTTCAGCTTGGATAAGATGGCTGAAGAGAGAGATGATTGAGATCTACAAAATCCTGAGTGATGTTGAACAGGTAAAAGTGAATCGATTTTTTTTTTACCTCTTTCAATAAGTATAAAGACTAGAAAATTGCTTAGAAATACTTTTTCACTCAACAAATAGTTAATCTCTGGAATTTTTTGCCAGAGGATGTGGTAACAGTGGTTAGCATATTTTGGTTTAAAAAAAGGTTTGGTCAAGTTCCTCGAGGGAAAGGTCTATAGTCTGCTATTGAAATAAACATGAGCAAGCCACTGCTTGCTCTGGGATTGGTAGCATGGAATGTTGCTACTACTTGGGCTTCTGCCAGGTACTTGGATGTGGCCGGATCTACCATTGGTCTGCCCAGTATGGCTATTCTTATGTTCTATATACAGTTTTCCAGATGTTGCTCTCTTTTCTCCATTTCTATAGAGGTATGTGAAGGAGTGAGTGTCACTAGATAGAAGGAAATATGAATAACAGTGAGGGAAATATGGAGAAGATAAATGACCTTGAAAGAAGAACTGTCATTGTGAAACATATATATGTGTATGTATATATATATATATATATATATATATATACACACACACACACAGCAATGTATATTTATATTTATACTGATAACAACATATATCTAATGTGTTGGAAGAGACCAGGACAGATTACCGAAATGAGCTATATCCTCAAGTAAATTGATAATGTGAGAAGAGTCTCTAACAACATGTTAATACCCTTTTCTTTCTTTTATATATATATATATATTTTTTTTTTTTTGTCTTTTTTTTCTCTAATTTACATGGTAAGTTTTCCTGCATTTGATTATTTTGGCACGCACAGTGATGTCACTTTATTTATAATATATCACCAACAGTTGTGTCAATTTCTTTCAGCTGAAGGTTATCAATAGAAATCAAACAAAATAAAACATGGAAAAGAAAATAAGATGATACCTTTTTTTATTGGACATAACTTAATACATTTCTTGATTAGCTTTCGAAGGTTGCCCTTCTTTGTCTTTGTTTGATTTCTATTGATAACCTTAAGAGTGGACTAACACGGCTACCACACCTCTCTACTTTCAGCTGAAGAAAAGAGCTGTTTTGCAGTGCTACCACAATATAAACGGTGTTCTTATTCTTATTTTGATTGTTCTGCTAACTGGGAGGAGAAGTGGTTCTCGTTATGAAAATGGCCTCAGGTCTGTCTCAGAATTTAAACCAGATGGAGCAAATTCTTTTAGAAAATAAATAGTCCTCTGGTTTTCTCTCAGTAACCAATGGTCTGTGTCGCCTCCGTTCCAGAATTTGTGAAGGACTTTGTATACAAAGAACTTTAAATCATCAGTGGTGTGGTTAAAAGTGTTTCAGTGCTTCACTATCGGTTCTGAGATGATGTTGCGCTCTTGTGCTCTATAATTCTTGTCTTAATAATCCATTTAGTCTTGCCCATATAACATGAGCTGACAAGGACACTGAATAATGTATATCACACATGCCTTGTTGCAGTTTGAGGAATGTCTGAGTGAAGACCATTTTTGACTATGGATGAATGAAGGTGATAATGTCCATAGCATGAGGGCAAACACTGCATCTTCCACAAGGTCTATATGTCTAAGATAAATCTCCTGTAGAGGATCTGGTGGAAGAGTCAGTGGTACAATTTTTTAGGTTTCTTCCTCTGGAATATTCCACTACCAAATTTTTATTCTTTTTTTTTAACATTACATTTTTATTGAAAAACAGAATGAGTATAAGTACAATATGTCCAATACAGGTTGCAGTAGTATTACCTTCAAACTTTTATAGAGTGCACTTAGAATCATACCGAAGGTATAACTTGAAATACAAGGAGGCATATTTTCAAAGCACTTAGCCTTCCAAAGTTCCATAGAAACCTATGGAACTTTGGAAGGCTAAGTGCTTTGAAAATATGCCTCTATGTGCCCCAACCCCAAACTGAAGTTCCCCATCCCACCCCCCTCCCTAATCCCAGTCCCACAAAACCTTTAAGAATTCTGGGTTAAAGTATTAAATGAGTCCATAGATTGGAAGCGGGGTCAAAGTGGCCCAGTCTCTTATCCGTAAGTTGTTCCATTTCACCAACCAAAGATAAGTTTCAAAATCCAGTCAGCCTCAGTAGGTCCCACTGATTTTTTCCAGTGGCTTACAATAACACTCTTAGCAGCCGTCAAGCACATTCTCTTAAGGTGGTGTTGCCACTTCAGGCCACGCCTATTGCCCAGTCCCAATAGGCACCATCTTGGATTGCAAGGGAAAGAGCTGCCTGTGTGAATAACAATCTTGGAAACAATCTTCTCCCAAAAGGGTTTATCTGATCACAGGACCATCAGATATGTAAAAATGTTCCAACCCCAGCTCCACAGTGCCAACAAGCGTGGGAGGCCGTGGGGAACATAGCATGACATTTCACAGGTGTGTAATACCATCGTGTTAATACTTTATAGGCATTTTCTTTCAAAAGCGCACACTGATGGTTTGTTGACTTCTAAAAATATACTTACCTATCCCTATCCTTTTTCTCATACCTCTTCTATCCCATGTATGCCTTGTTCATTGGTCCTATCACATACCCCTTTGTTGATTCTGTTACTATAGATTGTATTTTTGTTACTATGTAAGCCGTATTGAGCCTGCGATGAGCGGGAAAGTGTGGGGTACAAATGCAATAAATAAATAAAAAATAGCTTTCCATTCACTCACAGTAAACTCAGCATTAAGATTCAGTCATATAAGTATACTTCTGAAAGCTTTGTACCCCTAATAAATTTGTAAAGAATGGAGATTGTTCCCCTCATTTTCCCCACCGATCCCCAAAGTTTTTTAAAGTGTTCACAGTCAACAGGGTCATCTCTCAACCACCCTTGTTGGAGTATATAATGCTGTCAGACTTGTGAGTTCTTGTACCAAGTAGAGCGCCGCTGAGCCCGGTATGTGGACCAAGTTCTGCTTGGTGGCTGGACAACCCCGGGTTTCACCTGCACTGACCGCCGTTCCCCAGAGGTTGAGCTCCTAGGTGTGGGTGGCCTGCAGGACTTACAAGATGGAGCTGGAAATGGGGTGGTGAACATATCGGCCAGGCAAACAGCAGTTCAAGAGAGTAATCCAGGTACAGGCATAGTCAGTAGGCAGGCAGGCAGGCAGGCAGGCAAGAAAGTAATCCAAACACAGGTAGTCATAAGTACATAAGTAATGCCACACTGGGAAAAGACCAAGGGCCCATCGAGCCCAGCATCCTGTCCACTACAGCGGCCAATCCAGGTCAATAGGCAGGCAGCCGGTCAAGACAGTAATCCAGGTACAGGCAAAGTCAGTAGGCAGGCAGCAGGCAAGAGAGTAATCCAGGCGCAGGTAAAATCAATAGGCAGGCAGCAAGTCAAGAGAGTAATCCAGGTACAGGCAAAGTCAGTAGGCAGGCAAGAGAGTAATCCAGGCACAGCTAAACTCAATAGGCAGGCAGCAGGCAAGAGAGTAATCCAGGCACAGGTAAAGTCAATATGCAGGCAGCCAGTCAAGACAGTAATCCAGGTACAGGCAAAGTCAGTAGGCAGGCAGCAGACAAGAGAGTAATCCAGGCACAGGTAAAGTCAATAGGCAGGCAGCAGGCAAGAGAGTAATCCAGGTACAGGCAAAGTCAGTAGGCAGGCAGCAGGCAAGAGAGTAATCCAGGTACAGGCAAAGTCAGTAGGCAGGCAGCAGACAAGAGAGTAATCCAGGTACAGGCAAAGTCAGTAGGCAGGCAGCAGACAAGAGAGTAATCCAGGCACAGCTAAACTCAATAGGCAGGCAGCAGGCAAGAGAGTAATCCAGGCACAGGTAAAGTCAATATGCAGGCAGCCAGTCAAGACTAATCCAGGTACAGGCAAAGTCAGTAGGCAGGCAGCAGACAAGAGAGTAATCCAGGCACAGGTAAAGTCAATAGGCAGGCAGCAGGCAAGAGAGTAATCCAGGTACAGGCAAAGTCAGTAGGCAGGCAGCAGGCAAGAGAGTAATCCAGGTACAGGCAAAGTCAGTAGGCAGGCAGCAGGCAAGAGAGTAATCCAGGTACAGACAAAGTCAGCAACGAGGGACAAAGTAGAGAAGAAGAAAACTACTGAGAAAGTAACACCTACCAAAGTAGAAGCCGAAGCATGGAGTCCAGGAAGAGCTCAGCTGATAAAGTGCTGGCATCTGACATCAGCAGGGACCAGCAGGGAGAAGGAGCATAGCCATAGGACAAGAGCAGGGGAAGGAGGAACCGGAAGACCAATAGGAGAGAAGCAAGGGAAGCCAGGCAGAGAGAAAGCAGAGCCAGGTGCATGGAAGCAAAGCAATCAAGGAGCCTGCAGCCAGAGAAGAACTACACACACATGGCTCAGGGCTATGCCAGTCAAGTGTGTGTGTCAATGGGACCCCGCGCAGCCTGAGGACGCCGCTTGCGTTGAGGTAGGGGACATGACAAATGCTTAACC
Organism: Microcaecilia unicolor; assembly: GCF_901765095.1. Taxonomy (NCBI): domain Eukaryota; kingdom Metazoa; phylum Chordata; class Amphibia; order Gymnophiona; family Siphonopidae; genus Microcaecilia; species Microcaecilia unicolor. The sequence goes on from NC_044033.1 coordinate 143,909,054, forward strand.
TGTAAATAAAAGAAAACATCAAACCCAAATTTTTATTCTTAAAGCACTCATGGCCTTCCAGTATGTGCATTTTGATTCATTTTTATACAAATTTATTTACAAAAGTTATTAATGCATATTTATGTTTTGTCAGTACTCCTGATGCAGGTATCTGCCAAAACATAGCTGAGTCAGGTCCTTGTTGCTGATGAATAAATCGTTTTTTTTACTATACTGGTGGTCTTTCGCTTTTTTTTGGATGATTCCTGGTTCCCTCTGACTAGACTTGTTCTTATCTACTGTTTATACCTTCCTGCCTTTCTAAGGGCCCATTTTACTAAGCTGCACTAGAAAGTGGCCTGTGCTATGACTAACATGGTGGTTTCCCACGCACTAAGGCCACTTAGCACAGCTGTAAAATGGCTGCATTTTCCATTTTGAAATAATGACCACTCGCTTATTGTCCCATTAGCACATGGCCATTAGCACGTAAGCCCTTAATTATACCTATTTTCTAGGCTTTAAGGGCTCACTTGCTAGCCATGCGCTAATCAGTTGGTGTGTTGATATAGCTGTGCTAACAGATTAGTGCTGGGTACGCCTACTCTCTGCCCCCCAAACACGCCCTCAGCACTAAAAAGCATATATATTTTAGCACATGTGAAGTGTGCGCAGATGCCAAAACTGCTGCAGGATGTCTGAGTGCAACCCGCAGTAGGGGTTTTAAACCTGTGGTATACTTACCACAGCTTAGTAAAAGGACCCCTAAGTGTAAATACTACATACAGTTTTTGAAATAGATTTATAAATACATACACATGAATTGCAATTTTAGGAAAGTAAAAGCAAAAAAATACTCAAAATATTCAAGGAAAATGTAGAACAATATTTGTTCATTGCTGAGTAGCCATTTTTTGTTTTGTTTTTTCTGTTTTCATATGACTCTAAACTACAGTTATAATTTCTGTTACATCTCTCCTCATACAAAAGAATAATTGTTTGGAAATATTTATTCTGTATTCCCTTTTCTCAAACTACACATCTAAAATATCTAAAAATATATCCTATTAGAAGAGTATGACCATTTCTGAACCTTTTTCTGTTCCGAAAGGAAATTCAGAAGTTGGGATTAGAACTGAGTGAGAATAATAAGCGCTTGGAACAAGTCCAGCAGGACACAGCAAGATCCAAAGATGAATGCCTAAAACTGACAGAACTGCTGGGTAAATCTGAGCATCAACTGCACCTCACCAGGTACCTTTAATCTTATTACATGCCATAGCACCCATGCCATACTTCTAATTTTTGCCACAGGCATGTAAACAGTTGTTTCAGATATTCTTATCCGTTCACTGCTTGCACAGCTTTAAGGCACAGTAGAAAAAGTAGGGATATGGTGACACACGTGGTGTTTATAGCTTTGGCAGGAAATTAAAATATGGAGCAATATAGATCCCATTCTCAAATATTTTGATGATGCCCTCTCAAACAGAAATATAGCTATACAGTTTTCCCTCTGTTGATACAACCAGATATGTGTGATTTCTATAAGCAAAGAGAAAAAAACATAACAGAGAAATAAAATGAATCCTACAAGATCATCAGGAAGTCAAAAATTATCTCTTTGAATTCTAGTAAGAACCTGGAATGAGTAAAATAATTTTTGTCCCCAAACAAAGTTTCTGTGCCTTGGGCTGGCCCATGTTGTGGAGAAAGCATTCATAGCCAGTTGAGACAGGGAATCCCAACACAGTTTGGCCAAACATTGGAGACACATGTACTGGGTCTTGGAGAATGTCACACTCTGTAGTTATTGCCAAACACCAAGTAGTTGCAAATGAAGGCGATTGGTAGCATATTCCAATAGAAGCTGTTTTCAATTTAGTCGGAAGCCCAAAAAAGCAGGTGGGAACTGCTGGGCCAAAATTCTCAAAGAGAAAGGCCAATTTTTTAAATTAGAAGTAGTCTGTTTTAAGAAATAGATTTTCAGTTGAAGGTATATAGTGGTGCCGATAATTCTGGCTGCAAATAGTCACTGAGGCACAAAAAAAAATGATGAAAATCTCATTATGATATTGGCAAGTTTGAATTGTAGCATAAACATTGGGCTTCTGGCTAATTTATTTGTGGCTGAAGTGGTACAAGATACATATTTAATTTAAAAGTTGCCATAATGGTATTTTATATTATGTTGCACAGTTTAAGGAAATAATTCCATTTTATTCAACATGGCTTTAAGCGAGCAGGAGAGGCTCCTGCCCAGTTAAACCTCACTCATCAGGCTGTCCCTGGATACTCAGTGGCATTTGACCACATAGTGCTGCTGAATTTCAAGTTTCAAATTTATTTGCTACATCACCTAGTTAGTGCACTGTCTAAGGCAGTTAACAAAATATACAAAATAGAGCAAACCTTTTCAGGGAAGGAATGAAAGAAAAGAGAAATTACAATTTGTGTGGTTAGTGCTGGGGCAGTCTGTGAGTGGAGTTGGGGAGGAGCCGGTAGTAATGTGGGCACCAACCATATTCAGTGCTGGTGCCCACATAGCTGACCGGGCAGACAGGACACACAAAAGGCAGTCCTATCTTTGTCCTGTTAGCTATGCGGATACCAGCACCCCTATAACTTCTGTTTCGGTGGCTGACCCAGTTAAGCAGACATGACCCCAGCAATTAATAATCCGGGTTAGATTCAGCCTGTGGCAGTCAGTGGCTTTTAAACCACTGACCGTCACAGGCTGTATATCAGGAGATATATATATATATATATATATATATATATATATATATATATATATATATAGGCATTTGTATGGCACCCTAAGCCATAGCTCCATACAACAGATTAAACCTGGGTACATACATTCTTTTCCTGAAGAGTTTATAATCTAATTTGGTAGTTAAAACAGCAGAAGCTAGTGATTTGCCCAGGTATATGTACTTGCTTCCTTTGAAAAAAGGTATTTCAGTTAGATATAGTACAAATTCAATATATTTGACAGATCAAATCAATAAATGTCAGCACCTCAACAGATGTGTAATTATAATGTCATACTGAGAATTTGCCAAGGTCAGCCAAGCTCAGCATTGCAATACTCAATTATCAAACCAGCATAAACAAAATATTGTTATAATAAACCACACTGGAATCTCATGTGGTGCTTTAATTATCAAAAGCTACATACCATGACTGTCATTCTGCTTTTGTATGAGAAATATACTCTGGAGCTAAATATCAATATCATGGTCTGCCTGCCACGAAAAGGCTTCAGGAAGAAGATTGTATAGTTTTGCTACTGCTTCATTCCAGGAGTAGATACTACAGTGGTTCACTATCTGCTCTATGAGTCATGAATAGAGCATTGCATAAGTTCAGTCCTGACCAACAGCTTGTCAGCATTTTGAAGAAATGTTTCCCGAAACCTTGTAGAATTTATCTTCCACATTCTTCAAAATGTAAGTGTTTTTCTAACAGTGCTTTTGTCTTATTTATTGAATTTGAAGCATTTAGCTCACGATTAACTGTTGTATAGAAAATAACTGTTTAATTGGAAGCAGTTTATTTTCTGTCATCAGAAGAGAGGGGAAATTTATTGGACCTGAAAGTTGCACAAGATCAAGTAAGAAAAATCTAGCAACAAAGTTACATTAGGATTACCAGGAAAGAATGTACCAAGATATTTTGATTCACTGAAACACCAACTTTCTTGGGTTTTCACATATTTAAAAAATGTTACAAATTCTTTTCTTCCCATCCACTTCTGCATAAACTGGAGATGTCAGGAAATATTTTGGCAAAGTATGCTGAGCTAGAACAGACACTATATTTTTGGCAGCTGAAGTGGTCTGCTGAGAGAAGGGGCTATCTTCCAGGTTCCCTGTACCTAGGAAACAATGTCGTCTTTCTCCTCTGCTTCCTCTGTTGCTCTCTGTACCTGTGTGTCCATCATAGAGATCGTCATATATAATAGGGGTGTACAACCTTGACCATGATGGACCACAACCTAGTTGGGTTTATAGGAGTTCAACAATGAATATGCATGAGATATGTTTTATACAGTGGAAGCTGTACATGCAAATATAACTCGTGCATATTCACTGTCATAATCCCAAAAACCCTGTGGCCCTTGAAGACAGAGGTTTGTGCACCCCTGATTTATTGCATATTGATACAGCCTTCATTTTCCCAGATGCTTCTGAGCCTGGCCACTTCCTCCTCCAGCTTTCTTACCTGCATCCTGATGAAATCCATCTCATAATGAATGCTTCTGTAGCATCACTGTAATATGCTGGAAAGTATATGCCACAATTCCAGCAAATTGTGATCAGAATCAGCTTGGAAGCATACTATAAGAATCCTAGAGATTCAGGCACAGGAAGAGTCAGCAGTAGTGACTAGGTTTGTACTATGATGTATTATTGTCTTCCATCCATTATGGATACTTGTATTAAGAGGGATGTTCTCAACCCATAGATCTTTGAGCACTTGAATGCAATTACTGAGTTCATGGTGCAAGCACCAAAGAAAAGAAAAGGCTCTGTCAGCACCTTTGTCTGTGAGGCAAGTAGGCAGGTGTCCACATCACCACAAGTAGTCAAGTAGATAGGTATGGGCAGGAAGCACTTGCTCCTAGAAAGAATCTTTGGTACATTGCTTGACGCTTTCTGATCAAGTTTCAAGTTTAATTAAGCTTGATGTACCATCCTAGGGCAGAGGCCTTCAGAACGGTTTACATAGTATATATTCTTAAGCGTAGAGAACTTAGTAGCAAACAGGAGAGGGGCAGAGGTAGTAAAAGACAATAGTAAATAGTAGGAGAGAAAAAAGGAACTCCATCATATATAGGACAGAAGAGGTCAGAAAGGAAGAAGACGAGAGGCTGAAATATGTTGTCTTCACTATACACATAAGCTAAATTCAGGTACACAGAAGGCGGGCAACTAAGTGAGATTGAAAGCAGCCTTGAGGAGGATAGTTTTAAGAGTGGAGCAGAAATCATTGTGTGAAGTTAATAATCTCAGTTGGGGAGGGAGAGTATTCCAGAGGGTTGGGCCAAAATGTTAAGAAGTCTATTACAAACAAAGTCGTAGCGTATTTGCCAGTAAGAGGGAATTTTCAGCATGTTCGACTGAGATGAACATAATCTTCTGAGGGGGACGTAAGGGAGTAGATGGTGAGCAAGGTGGAGTGGTGAACTAGAGTAAGAATTTTAAAGGTAATTCTGTAGGAAATTGGGAGTCAATGTTCTTCCTTGAGAAGGGAGTAACGTATTTTCTGGGTCAGAAGTTTAAGGGTAGTGTTCTGTATTAATTGAAGGCGGCAGTGTTCAGAGTGTATTAATCCATAGAAGAGGCTATTGCAGTATTCTAGGTAGGAGATAACCAGAGAATGAAGGAAGGCATGAAGCACTGGTTTTGTAAATAAGTGGGGTATGGATGAAATCAACTTAAATTTATAGAAGCAGCATTGAACAACGGTTGAAATATGTAAGTGGTAGAAGAAGGCCGAATCGAGTGTGATGGCATGAATTTTCAGAGTGGGTTGTAATAAACTGGGGCTCCAGCCAGATTGAGAGATCCAGATTAGTTGCAGTGGTTCTAGTGAACAGTAAAGTCTGTATTGTATCAGGGTTGAGTTTCAATTTTATGGTGCAAAGCCAGTTGGCTATTGCGAGCAATTTCTGATTCAGAGCAGTTGTAGAAGGGGAGATTGAGTTATCTAAAGCCACAACTATTTGAATCTAAGAAAAGGCACAAAGGCACAGTTGAGAATACTCAAAGAAATGATAGGTAATATTATTCCACCTAAGAAGACACTTACAAGGAAAACACAACTGAAATCTGGCCCCTAAGGACAGTACATCTTGTTTCATCCTAAAAACTTTTCTTCCTTCCTTTTTGCATCCATCGACATATGTGCTTACCAGTGTGACATCTTGCCGTCTGCCTGTTGTGTTTGCTGCTACCCAGGTGAGCATTTTGGAAGCTTCTCCATGCTGGTGAGAACTACCAAACCTGGTCTGGACCAGATCTTGCCCCGCACCTTGAGTGACATCACTTGGGAGCGTGAGGTTAAAAGGGCCAGGCTGGATCTTGCCGTCTGCCTGCTGTGTTTGCTGCTTCCCGGTTGCGACCAAAGATTTTAAAAGCTGAATTTCTTTATTGGGTTTATTTTTTTTTTTTTTTACAATTCTATATTGTAACTAACAAAATAGAACAAAGAGGGAGGAGTCACTATAGTACATAGATTGCACATTTGTTCTCTGTCTTGTGGTCAAAGAAAAATATAATAAAGTAATAAACCTTGTGAATCAGTTGCTGTATACTTCTAAAATGGATCAAATAGCCTTTTATACTGTAGTACCAATGAAATAAGTACAAAGCAATGACCTGTCAGTACTTTTAGGGTGGAACAATAAGTTGAATTAACTGTATTATAACAATACTTTTAATGGTCACCAAGCTTTTTTTACTTCTTTCAATTGATTAAGGGGCTCATTTTCAAAGTGCTTAGACTTACAAAGTTCCATAGGTTACTATGAGGCATATTTTCAAAGCACTTAGACTTACAAAGTTACATAGAGGGGCATTTTCAATATGACATCTAAGTCCAACTTTTTTGCTCAAAAAGTCCAAAGTCCGAATAAGAAAGAAGTCCATCTTTTTTTCAAAAATACTGCTTTGAGCAAGGTTTTCTGCTTTGGATGTTTTGATTTTGGTCCATTTTCAAAAATAAATATGTGCAAAATGTAGAGATTCATGCCATTGGGATGTAGGAGGAGCCAGCATTTTTAGTAGACTGGTTCCCCAGATATCCCAGGAGAGCAATGGGGCAGCCTAGAGGGCACTTCTGTGCACTTCATAAAAATGCTCCCAGGTACACATCTCACCTTTGCTCCCTTATCTTGTCCCCTGAACCCTCCAAAATCCATTCAAAACCCACTAACCCCCACTGCACACCACTACAGTAGCCCTTATGGGTGAAGGGGGCACCTATATGTGGGTATAGTAGGGTTTTGGTGACTTTGGGAGGGGTCACAGTTTCCACCATAAGTGTGACAGGTAGAGGGGTATAGGGACCTGAGTCCCCCACTCCATAGTGCACTGCACCGACTACTACACTACTTCAGGGACCTGCATGCTACTTTAATAGACCTGACTTTAACATCTGAGGCTGTCTCAGAGGCTGGTAAGTCATATTTTTATTCATATTTTTTTGGGGTAGGAAGGGATTAGTGACCACTGGGGGAGGTATTTGGGGGTCACCCCTGATTCCCTCCAGTGGTTATCTAGTCATTTCGGGCACCTTTTTGTGCCTTATTCATTATAAAAACAGGTCTAGCTCAAAACGTCTTTATTTTTGTCATGGACAGTTTTGTTTTGTCCTATTATGGCTGAAAAACATCCAAGTCTTAGGAACGCCCAAATCCTGCCCCTGACACACCCCCCTTGAGATTTGGGTGCACTGCAGAAGCATAGAAAAATATGTGAAAAATAAGTTTTGAAAATAGTGATTTGGACCTTTTTGTGATAAAAATGTCCAAATGCTGCTTTATGCCAATTTTTAGATGTTTTTCTCTTTCAAAAATGAGCCCCATAGTAACCTATGGGACTTTGTTAAGTCTATGTGCTTTAAAAATGAGCATATATGTAACTTTGTAAGTCTAAGGGCCCTGTTTACTAAGCCGCACTGTAGGCACGCTAACTTTTTAGCACGCGCTAACAATAGAGGCACCCATTACATTCCTGTGGGTGTCTCTAGCGTTAGTACGCACTAAAACGTTTGCGTGTCTACAGCACAGCTTAGCAAACAGATCCCTAAGTGCTTTAAAATATGTTTCTTAAGCTGCAGTTATTTTATATTTGAGGCACATTTGAACTTTATTTCACCAGAATGAGCTATTGTTCCCTCCAGTTACTGGAACACTTAAGGATGTTAACATATCAAATAAACATCCATTATGGAGTGAGAGCTGTAAATCTTGGTGAAGAATAAAAAATTATTCATGGCAGCTAAGATTTTGGTGTACCAGTATCCCTTGCCAATTATTTCCAGATTTCTATCCAATAGCTATGGATGCCTGGATGTTCGTAAAACTTGAGAATCATTGAACTCAAATGACTGCTCAGAGTGCCAACATTACACTGACTGAGCTAGGCCAACCCTATACTTTTTTTGCAAGGCATCCAAGTTCACCTATACACAAAAAGGAATAGAGTTTGCATTAAATTAGTGGACAAAGTTAGCTATTCACCGACCTCCAAAAGTGTTCCCAATCAGTTTTAGTCTGGATGACATCTTTGTCTTTGATCCATAACTTTTATTCTCCCAGTGCACATGAAAAGGTCAAGTCTTGCTGATACATAACAGAATGACACTGTGTGACCAAAATACTTGCCCATATAATTTCATTCAGCAATACCAGGAGAGCCCATTGCCTGAACAATTCAATAAGATGATGCCTGGATACAACATTGCAACTGGATCCATTGAAAATACCTATTAGCTGGTAAAACATAAGTTGTTCTAAGAACATCAAACTTTTTCATGCCAGTACTATTTACTACTCAATGTAAGAACAAAATGCCCTTCCTAATCTAGTCCTTCCAGTAAATTGTCTTCTTTTCAATTTTTAAGAGAGAGTTCCTCGAGATGGTGAGGACATATTCCTGAGCCATTGGATATTCTGTAATTTATTGATAGTCTGAAGTGATTGGCTAGTGCTCTGCAACACATAATGACTCTGAAGAAATCTAAGAAACAGCATCCCCCAAAGAAATTCAAGTGGGACAGGATTTGCTACCACTTGTTCTAATTTTAGCCAGGCAGATGCTTTAATGCAGCTAGGTATAAATAAAAGGTGATGGGGCATACTTATCAGTGTGAGCTACCTTAAAGATATATTATTTTACCACTAACTCGCGCTATTTAGCACAGGTCCCATTTTATGCAATGAGACCTAGTTACTAGTAATTGGGGTTAACAGTAAAATAGCTTGTCTTAATAATAGCTGATGTCAATAGCTTTCCCCCATGGTCAAACTATAGTTGACTCGCGGGCTGCAACCATATTAATTGAATGAAGTTGTCTCCACCAAGTTAGAAGATTGGGGATCCAAGTGGTAACTCATTGAACTAATGTAGATTGTTTTATGATGTTGCTTGGTCTGTACCAAGTCTCTAGTTAAGTTTGCTTCAATGTATCTTAAGTCCAAATCTAGGCCATTTAAAACCAAAGTTTGTTATATCCTTCTGCTTACAATAGTAAGTCATAGGCATAAGTTCTGACTTGAACCAGTTGATTTTATATCCCCCCAAAAAAACAGAGAACTATATAATCAGTAAAATCAGTGCTGCTAAGGTCAACTCAGGGTTAGAAAGAAAAAGCAGTAAATCAGCATATGCTACCATTTTGCACTAGATGCCCTCCAAGGTGATGCCTGTGATTTCTACATCCTGGCATATTGCTAATAACAGCAGTTCAAGTGCTAAATTGAATAGCTATGGCAATAGTAGACACCCTTGCCTTGTGTTTTGAGACAGAAAACAGCAATAAGGGTACAGTTGATCATAATACAAGAGCACAGGTGGTTATAAAGTACTGATAATAGGTAGACTTCCAATGGAGCAGTAGCATTCTAGTCATTGCCAGAGAATGTGGTAAAAGAAGTTAGCTTAACAAGGTTTAAAGAAGGTTTGGATAATTCTTTAAAAGTCCATAAGCCACTATTAAGGATTACTTGAGAGATTCCATGACTTATTTCTAGGATAGGCAACATAAAATCTGTTTTACTGTTCTGGATTGGCCACTGTTGGATACTGGGCTTGATAGACCTTCAGTCTGTCCCAATCTGGCAAGTCTTTTGTTGTTTTGTTCTTACCAAAGTGAAGTCATATGAGATGAAACTTAAGTACCTAGGTATGTATACCCTAAAAGAGAGGCAAGTCAGGTGGAATATGATAAACACTGAAGTACCTAAAAGTTACAAATAATATGAATAATTAATTAGAGCAAGAGGCCATAGATTGGATGGTAGCAGTATAAGAAAATATTTCTTCATGGTAGAGTGACAGGTGCATGGAATACCTTCCGAATAAATGGTAGAGATGAAAACAATAACAGAATTCAAAAAAAGATAGAATAAGTACTGAAAATCCCTACTTGCAAAAAAGTGAGAGGAAAGCCAGAACATGGCCAGGATCTGCCACAGTGAACCTGAAATGATACTAAGCAGACTATATGAGCCATAAGGTCTGTATCTGTCATCATTTTCTATGTTTCTACGTTAGGTTGCTCAGCAGACAAAGAACTTGTGTTCATTTTTAGTGGCCAGTTGATGTTGACCCCAGATCAGTTCTACGTGCTAAAGTCTTTGCTTTTTGTATAAGTAGGTTTCTTCCTGATATGATCATTTTTTTCTTTTTTAAGTTTATTTGGTTCTTAGTATTTCGCCTTTCAGCCTTAGGCAAGGATGCAACAAACTGGTTTACAACAAAATATTGGAAAAAGAGAGAAGAGAAATACCATACTTCAAATTTTAAAAAAAGAGAGAAAGGAGAAATATAGTGCTAGTGTTTTTTCCTGATCCCTCCAGGCCATGGCATTACACTTTTGCAAAGGCAAGGGAGAACAGGTGTGTTTATAAAGCAACTTTAAAAACAGGCACAATGTGAGAGGAAGTTCCACTCCAAAGGGATAGGGAAAAGCAGTCCTGCCAATATTGAAAGTGAGTTAACCAGCTGGGAATGGCCACCAACCAGTTAACTTGCTTGTTTGTGGCTATCCTGTCATTATCATTGGCAATTATCCAGTTATTGCTGAACTTCAAGCCAGCTATGTCAAGGGCATTCTGGGGGCGAAGTCCAGTTACGTCCTGGTTTAGCGGATAAATAAGACAGCATAAATAGCTGTCCTATCTTTATCTGCTAACCCATGGCCTGTTAAGTCTGAATATTAATTAACCGGTTATGTACTCTCTGGCTTAAAAAAAAAAGGATATTAAGTGCTGAAAACCAGACAGGGCCTAGCATTGAATTTCCAGTTTTTGCGCTAGAGGCAGACAAAAAAAACGCTAGTAACTGAATATCAGGGGCAGTATGTCATGTTTTGTCTTAATACTTGTTTTTATAGTCTTTGCCAACTTCATTCCTTTGTAACATTTCTTTGACTCCCCCTCTCACTATACACTCATACATGCTTTCATTGCTGCCTGTTTGGATTAGTGCAGTATTATTTATGCAGGCATTTGTGCTTCTGAGGCTCATTCTGTTCAGAACACTGTTATTAGTCTACTTCGTAACAGAAAGCAATTTGATCATGTCACCCCTTTACTTTATAAATATCATTGGCTTCCTACACAGTTCCGTATTTAATTCATGATTCTGGCGTTAGCCCACAAAGTACTATACACTGGTGTTCTACCCTACTGTCTTCAGTGATCCTCTTTCATAGCTCTCCCTGATCTTGCATGATGGAGGTGCATGCTCGTCTCCAGTCAACCAGACAATATGCCTTCTTTTTTATTGCCCTGTATTTGTGGAACATACTCCCTCTTCCAAAACGGTTTAAGCTATCACCTTTTTATCTCTTGCCTACCCAGGCTTCCTTTCCTCTGGGAGTAACCAGTAATTCACTACCTAGTGGTAGGACAGAGATATGCAAGTTCAAATGATGTTATGCATTCTGGAAATAATGATAGTAACCACACCTCCTTACTAAGCAGTACTGATTTCTAACTCCTAATAAGTTGCTATGGAATTGTAAGTCTTAAGTGCTTTGAAAATATGCCTCTTAAATTGCGTAACTTATAGAAATAACAACAAATTTATTTTCATGAAGAATAAGAAGTATTTACAAGAATAAAGTGTAATCAAATGAATGAAGTCCGAAATTAAGAATATCACAGAATAAAAGTAAAATATCTGTTCTTTAAAATGCTGTTCTTTAAATGGACAGTAATCTGATTTGGAACTAACACACACATTCTCTGTCGGCAAACTGCTCATTACCTGCAAGTGATTACAGAGCTTGTCTTAGGACCCGGGTCGAGAAGCCTTGGCGCTTCCCTCGGGAACAGCAGAGACTGCAGGCAGTGCTCGATGGTATTTCCAACGCTGATCAGTCAGTGAGATGATATAGATGAGAGCACTTGTTATCTGAAGTTGTAGTGTAGATGCATGAGGAGAGAGAAGTCCAGATGAGCCGAGTTGATGCCTTTTATATTACTTTATCAGCGCTGTCTTGGATTGTTTGATAAGATCGTGACGTGATTCACTGGTACCCTTTGTTGTGACTAAAGTGACCACAGGAATGTCTTGTGACAACATTTCTGAAAGATTCTCCCCGAATGTCTGTATGTTTATATCATATCTATGTGTTTTGGTGTCAAGTCTTCTTTAATTTAGAGTTTAATATATGCATTTTTTAAGAGGTAGACATAACTATAAGTAATTAATATAATGCCAGACCTAAGTCAAAAACTGCAGTTAGAGCAATCACAGCTGCATTTTTTAAATATACTTTTATTCTGAACATGAGAACATTTCAATGTCTGCATGAAGGTACTGCATAGATTGAGATATGTTTATATTTAGGTATCAGTTACTAACAGAAGAAAGTACAGTGGAGCCTCACTTATACAACATACCTATGTAATGTCATAGCCATGTGACATGTCACCATTGAGATGCTCATGGGTTTCTTTTTCTCTTTCCTGGTATTGCATTTAGGGGCCTTTTTACTAAGGCGCGGTAAAAGGGGCCCTACTCCGGGACACGCTGAGGCATATCTGAGGGAGGAGGGTAGGCATGCAGTTATCAGCCACTTTAGAAAGTGGCCAGAACGTGCAGCAAACCCACACGCTAATCGCAGCGTTGGCCACTTTCTAGCGTGGCTTGATAAAAGGACCCCTTAGTTAAAAGGCAGCAGTGCAAGGTAAGATTCTGCTTCCTCTTTTATTCTTATTCTTTATTCTTATTTTAATTTTATTCATAGATCACTTACCATTTGGCAATCAGAGTAACACTAAATCAGCAGTTTTGTACATCCTGCTAGTGTACCAATAAATATGATTTTTCTTCAATGGCAAGTGAAACAAAGTTTATAGTTTCATTTAATACTGCTTACTATATCATACTATCTGACTACATAGGGCAGAGTGGTATTCATATTACAAAAATTTCAGGAAAAATGTAAGGAACTCCAATTTTTGATAGGAAAGTAGAATCAATCACATTGAGAGGGATAGAGAGAAAACAGGCGGGGGAGGGGAGATAAAAACATTCATATAGTAGGAAGGGGAACAAAAGGAGGAAATTCTGTTTATTTAGCAGTAATTTGAAGCTTTAAAAAGACTAGACAAGGGTGAGTCCTTGCAAAAGATTGCAACCAAATTTTGGAGTAGGGAGAGTAACTGTTAACGAATGGAAGAAGCAAGTTAGAGAAAAGGAGCTCTGATCATGCCTCTAATTATGGATTAAATACTAGGAAAACTATGAAAAAAAGGCAAATATGAAAAGGTGAGCAAAGTTTGCTCCTGTGGTTCACACAACAAAGGGACAAACTCGTTCCAATATCGGGCCCTATATTGCAAGAGAGAAAACTGTTTTTTGATAAGGAATTTTGATGACAATGACCCTGATTTCACTGCTGGTTTTGATCGCTGGGGGAAAAAAATATCAAATAAGACAGCTCAACATTTCTGGGGAAATATTGTCAGCAGATTCTGAGGAATTTGTAGGATTTTTAAAAAATGTCATTGTGTTACTAAAAAAAAAGGGAGTATCAAGGGAACAGATATATAAATGTGATGAAACTGGATTAAATTTTGAAATGTTGCCAGCAAAAACTCCCAGCTGGAAGATTCAGCTCCAAGTTATAAATGAAGTGAAGAAAGATTGACTGTTTTAGCCTGCATTATCTCAACTGGTTAACATAAATTACTACTCAAATTTATGGAAAGTTGAAAAAAAACAAGGCTTTAAAAAACCTGACTCCTGCTGCACTTCCGGTTTCTTATAAGAACCAGATGAACACAGACATTTTTCGAAGCTGGTTTTTTGATGAATTTGTTATGTTTGTAGAAAAGTTTTTGAAATTGCTAAACATGCCTAAGAAAGCAATCCTCATATATAATGAGCTGTCTTGACCTGACAGGACAAACTGAGAAGTTCTGATATAAGGTCTGATATTACAGCAATTTTTCTATTTCTTAATATCATATCATTTTGTCATCCAATGGACCAGGATGTTCTTGAAGCATTAAAGAAAAAATATCGCCTAAAAGGTCGCCTTTTACAAAGCTGTGCTACCGATTAGCGGCACGCTGAATGCGAAGAAGCCCATTTTATTCACATGGGCTTTGTCACATTCAGCATGCCCTAATCGGAAGCACAGCTTTGTAAAAGGAGCCCCAAGTTTGTTTATGCATTAGATGATAGAAAGGGAATGTTAGAAATGCTAAATAAAGTGAACCTTAAAGATACTATTTACTGCATTGTTTCGCACGTTGGCCATGGAGTACCTCCTTGCCAGTAAGGTTTTCAGGATATCCACAATGAATATGCATGAAAGAGATTTGTATATAATGGAGGCGGTGTATGCAAATCAACTTCATTCACATTCATTGTGAATATCCTGAAAACCTGACTGACAAGGGGGTACTTGGGAAACATTGATTTACTGGATCCCTCAATCATGGGATGAAATTAAACCACAAATCCTAGCAAGATCATGGAAAAAGTTACTTTCTGAAGATGAAAATAGACACGAAGATGAGAATTTTCATGAAATTGCCCTTCTTTTGTTACAAAATTCAGGGGGTCTTTACTAAAGCTTAGCTCGAGTTATCTATAGTAGGGCCCATTTTATTCCTATGGACCCTGCTGCAGATAATTCAAGCTAAGCTTTAGTAAAAGACCCCCTCAGACTCTGAGAAAGCAAGTGAAGATGACATACAAAAATGGATGCAGAAAGAGATGCAAGAAGGACTAACTGAGAGTGATGTTATTGCTATGGTGAATGAAAGTGAGAATGAGATGATGAAGACAATTGCACCAAGACTGTATATATGGACTAGATAAAAACTGAGAAATGAGTCATAGTGAAAGGGGCAAGGCATTTGAGGTAGCACTGTCTTATCTGGAACAAGAGGAATCAACTTCTACTGATTGTTATATTATTGAGTCGCTGGTGCAACCTTTCCTCAAAGAGGAGAAGTAAAAAGGAAAACAAACTTCAATCACAAATTTTTTAAAATAACTTTTTGTTTGACCATTTTGTATTTGCTCCATTATTTGTTCTAATTAAATTGTGTTAAATTTAACTACTGTGCTTGAATTTAGTACAGTACACTACTATATACCATATCGGTTTTCTTTATGAACCTTTTTCTGTAATAAAAAAAACTTTGTTACAGTACAAGTGTACATACAATACAGTAAATAGTTACTGAGTGGTATTAATAGACAAGATTTGAAATCCTCATTAAGAAGCTTTTTTATCCCTTATCCACTTTTTCTGTATTGCCGACATATTCAATTGTCTGATAACCTGCTGGTCTCATGTAAGTCAGATAAACAAGATTTTACTGTAATCTATTGCATTCCATTTCTGTACTTCAACCATTTATTTGCATATGATCACAAGGAGACAAAAGAATTTGGCCACAAGATTTAGATTACTGCTAAATAAAATCAACAGCCACTGTACAATTTGGGGTGCAAATATAGAGGCTTAATGTAAAAATTATTTTTCTTATTAAATTATGTCTACAAATGATATTCATTTTTATCCAGCCTTACAGGCTGGTTGACAGATTAAACCAATTTGTGTTTCTGTAGTAAACTTTGTAGCTTTTTCTATTTCAGATGTTTTTTTTTTTCATTGAACTCTGGAACTGGGGTGGCTGTGTTATTATTCAGTTAATATCTTTCTGTTCCTATCAGATTTTCATGTACAAAGGCATTGAATGCCAGTAAATAGAAACTGTTAACAGAGAATTAACTTCTTTGGCTCGCTTTCTTACTTATCTTCCAAATTAAAGAAAATGAAATGGGCAGAAACAGAGTATAGATTGCATGCTTTTTGTCAAAACGGTGGGAATTTGAAAATTAATAATAAAAAAGGGAACAGATGCAGTAACATGCCAGAGGGAGATTAATGTGGAGAGGAAAATCTGTGAGCAACAAAACTGAAGCAAACTGAATCAGTGGGAGGTGGTTACACAATCAAAATTGGGGTAAAAGAGAAATTACCAACAACCCTGCTCTTGTCAAAGTTGTAGTAATGAAATCTTGGCTCTGCCAACAGTGAGAACCTGTGTTAGCACTTTGGGTTAAGGATGGTAGCCGGGTGCCAGGTAGGAGGGCAGATTAGGTTGCTGGGCAGCAGCCATTTTGTGTAGAACAGATGGCATAGAAAGCTGGCAGGGGAGGGGCTGTTTAGCAGAACTAATCAGACAGTAACAGATAGGGCAGCTGGGAAGACTGACCACAGAGAGAGAGTCTGCAGGGTAGCAGCAGAGCTCCATGATGTTTACAATGATGTGTGCCCATTGGTCCGAGACAAGAACTTATAATGTTCTTTGGCTTCATCAAATAGAAGAAAACTTTGGGTTGTAAAAACCATCCAAATAGTCAACAAAATGAAACTTATTATGGAAGTTGTGTGGATTTTGCTGGTTTTAATTCTTTTTTGCATTCTAACATTGCCTTATGTAATAATAATGGGGTAAATTTTCAGCTGGCATGTCAGTCAGGTTAATCCATCTTGGTATTTAATTTAATCCAGATAATTCAGTTCTACTGTATGTATAAGCAGCGGTGTTGAAAATCTGGATAGTGCACTCATCGCCCTAGCACTATCCATTTAGTTTAGGTCTATTGTTGAGCAGGTCTATACTAAATCACCCGCTATTGAATAATTTTGGAGCCTTGGTATAGAACAGCAGTGACTTCTGCTTGGTATCTTGTGAGTTAAGAACGTAAGTTTTGCCATACTGGGACAGACCAAAGGTCTGTCAAGCCCTATATCCTGTTTCCAACAGTGACCAATCCAGGTCACAAGTACCTGGCAGATCCCAAAATAGTAAAACCGATTTTATGCTGCTTATCCTAGAAATAAGCAGCATATCCGCCATCACCGATCCTCTTCAACCTAATGATGACCCCACTAGCCAAGTCCTTATCGATCCAAGGCCTTAACCCTTTCATCTATGCAGATGATATCACAATATTCATTCCTTACAAATCTAAACTACACTGGCTCCCAATCAAAGAACACATTGCTTTCAAAATCTGCACTCTGGTTCACAAAATTATCTATGGTGAAGCTCTGGGATACATGACAGACTTGATCGACCTACCAATTAGAAACACATCCGAATCAACATGAACTTATCTAAATCTGCACTACCCAAGCTGCAAAGGACTCAAATACAAATCAACTTACGCGTCCAGTTTTTCCTACATAAGCACACAACTGTAGAACGCATTACCAAAAGCCTTGAAAACTACGAACGACCACCTAAACTTCCGGAAAACACTAAAAACTAACCTGTTAAAAAAGGCATACCCTACCGATCCAACATAAATGCCTGATCTCTGCAACACAACAAAACTAAAGAACGTTATGGACATAACACAACTCTTCCGTTGTACGATTTCCTAGTGTGGCTGTGCCACACGAACTTTATCTTACTACAACATCACTTTGTATTTGTTTTACACCGGAGTCTGTAACGCCTCTCCGGTACTATGTAAGCCACATTGAGCCTACAACTAGGTGGGAAAATGTGGGATATAAATGTAACAAATAAATAAATAGATTTTCCAATGCCCATCTTAATAATGGCTTATGGACTTTTCTTTTAGGAAATTATTCAAACCATGCTCAGCTAACTACTTTTACCACAATCTCTGGCAACGAATTCCAGAGTTTAACAACATGTTAACTGAAGAAATATTTTCTCCCGTTTGTTTTAAATTTGCTACTTAGTAGCTTCATTGTGTGGCCTCTAGTCCTTGTGTTTTTGGAAAGCGTAAACAAACAATTTACGTCTACATATTCCACTCCACTTGATATTTTATAGACCTCTGTCATGTCTCCCCTTAGCCATCTCTGCTCCAAGCTGAAGAGACCGTGATCGTTTCTCTATGGAGAGATGAGCC
The DNA here is from genome assembly GCF_901765095.1 of Microcaecilia unicolor. Lineage (NCBI taxonomy): Eukaryota > Metazoa > Chordata > Amphibia > Gymnophiona > Siphonopidae > Microcaecilia > Microcaecilia unicolor. Next base: position 143,927,200 of record NC_044033.1, read on the forward strand.
TGTCTCATTTTCTAAGCTTACTAGGGTCAGCGAACTGACAGGGTACTTCAATTGCACTAATGAATTCTATTTCTACCCCCTTCTTCTTGGGCGTTGAACCTTTGTGTACTTCCTTTTGCAGGCAGGGTAGAGGGCTTTGCATTGCAAACTCATGTTTGTGTAACTTGCTGCAGGGAAACACTCCTATCTAGCAATCGCAGGGCTGAGTAAATCTTTTTGTATGTGTAAAAGTGTGCCTCTCAAATGTGCTGGGGTTTGTTTCTCCCCACTGTCAGGCAGTATTGGCATAGGAGGCTTCCCCATATCAAAAATTTCTGGTTCTAAGTGAACAGGAGACTGGAATATGCTCTCTTTCTCTCCTCTTTTTCCTGTGTGTGACAGGCTAGTTTTCAGACTTACTAGTATATTTCTCTGCTGTGTTTCCCTTTTTGTAATATTTAACTCAATTGGCTGTGTAGGAAGTTATCCCTTGCCAAACTATATGGGAGCAGAGCATTTGCCTTCCTGTTGCTGCAGCCTTCAATTCTAATGAAATTTGTGAGACACTGTTTGACAATTCATGTACCAAAGATACATTTTCCCTTTACTTAATTTTTTTTCTTGCTGTCTGGCTCTGTTTGCAGAGTGACCAGGGCCCTCACCCATAGGTAGATGTGGTCTACAATCTGTTCACATGGCTGGTTTGTGCTCTGTATCTTTTTTTTTTTTCATCTGCAGGAGGAGTATTGTGTTGTATTCCCTCCCCTCTTCTTTAATAGGTTCTGCTTTTAGGAGCTTTCTTGTTATTTGTATTATCTCTCCTTTAGAGATTCCTTCCGCATGTGTTTCCTAAGCTCTTCTAATGTGTTCTTTGTATGGTGTTTCAATACAGGAACTTTTTTCCACTTTCATTTTCAACATATTATGTACAAGTAACTGTGCATTCAAAGGTGATGATATTTGAATGGAAACAGGTGTTAAAACAGTATAGATGTGGTTTAAATAAGGCGAAAAGAACATAATACTCAACTTTTAGTAGGTATAGAAAAACCGAATCTTAGAAAGTTATTTAATTTTAATGTACCATCTTCTCTCTTGCCAAATGTTGTTCGGCCTTATGCTGAAGAGATATCTGTTTATTTTGCATCCAAACTAAAATCTATCTATCTTTCATTTGATAGTGTCCCTATTTGTAGTTTGCTAAAACCTACATCAGATTTGGATGATGTGCCAGCAGACAGATGCTGGGCCTTTTTTGACCTGGTTTCTGCCTCCGCACTATCTCCATTAATAAATAGAATATCTTGTTCTAACTGTCCTCTAGACAAACTACCTTCTTTCTTACTGCAGGATCCATTACTAGATTTAGTGAATTGGTTAGTTTTATTTGTTAATTCTACTCTTGCAAATGGTTGGTTTTCATATGATATGGGAAATATTGTGTTAACTCCTATCTCAACCCTCCAACTTCAGCACAATTGCTAACATTCCTTTTTAAGTTGATTAAGTTTGTAGTTAGTTCACAGCTAGCAAATTAAATTGAGAGTTTCACATGACTTCATGATTTTCAACATGGGTTCAGACCCTTTCATAGTATCTAGACTTCACTATTATCATTGACCTCTGAGGTGAAGAAGGTTCTCTGTCAAGGCGGTAGTATAGTGCTTCTACAATTTGACATCTCTGCCGCTTTTGACACGGTGAACCATGCATTATTATTGAACTTGCTATATGATTTTGGTTTGATAGATTCAGTTTTCATTTGTTTTTTTTTAACTCAAAGACAATATACTGTACAGCTCCTTGGTCTTCACCATGTAGTGTTCCTCAGGGCTCTCCCATTTCTCCTCCTTTGTACAATCTTTACATGAGCAGATTGGGAAGATTATCTTTTGGATCTGATGTTAGGTTGTGGTCCTACTCTGATGACATTTTCCTTTTAGTTCTGGTAGATTCAGTTGTTGATGCCTTTAACTCAAAGTTAAACATCTGTATTAAAAAGATTGCAGCCTGATCTAGGAATATGTGACTTAAATTACATGAGGATAAAACAAAGATTCTTTTGTTTGGTATGAATTTTTCCAACATTCCGCAATTTATTGTTCTAGACAATGGGCAATCTTTTAGGGTAGATCAGTAGTCCAGCGTCTTAGGTATGGCTCTTGACTTTTTGCTTTTGATGGATTCACAGATAAAAAATGTAGTATGTAAGGCATATTTTAAAGCTTAAACAATAACTGTCATATTTTTTACATGATCATTTCAGAGTAATTGTACAACTGTCAATCCCAACATTGTTGAACTATGGTAGTTCTTTGTATTTAGGTGTAATGGCCAAACTTCTTTCTAAACTTCAGATGGTTCAGAACTCTGCTGCTAGATTGATTTTTTTAAGTTCGCACTCTTATAATCTATTTTTTGTTTTTCCATCTGCCAAATCTGTTCATTTTAAAGCAATGTTTTCTGGTTCTTTTTGGTTTTATGCTGTTCATCTTTGGAATAATCTACTAGCACAGATTCGTTCCTTAAAAAATCTTTTTGCTTTTCTGAAGGCATTAAAAACACATCTATTTTCTTGACTTTAAGTAATTTGATTATTTTTTAAAATTCTTTATTTGTTTTAATACATTTTGTGATATCCTGGTTTATGTTTCATTTCTGTTTTTTTGTTACCGTGCCTTGAATTCCTTTTGGAAGAGTTTGGCGGGTTATAAGAATATGATAACATAATATAAGATAAGATAACATACTATCTGCTTCAGTCAGAGGTGCAGAGCATTCCAGTTTTTCAATCACCAGTCTTATCTGTCTGCATTTCTTTAACTAACAGACAGGCCACTGTGTGGGCTTAGTTTGTTCTGTTGCTGACACAGTGCTTCAGAGATCTGTCTAAAGATCTTGCTTCTCTGATTCAGCACTTTGGTCTTTCTGACTAGGACTCAGATCCAAAGGATTAAGTAATTTAGAAGTGCCCTGCTTATTGCTTTGATTTATTACATAACAATCAGGTAAATCACATTCTTTCTTAGAATTATCAGTCTGTTCCCCATACTGGGACAGACTGAAGGTCCATCAAGCCCAGTATCCTGTTTCCAACAGTGGCCAATCCAGGTCATAAGTATCAGGTGGGATCCCAAAACAGTACAATACATTTTATGCTGCTTATCCTAGAAATAAGCAGTGGATTTTCCCCATCCATTTTAATAATGGCTTATGTACTTTTCTTTTAGGAATCTATCCAAACCTTTTTTAAACCCCACTAAGCTAACTGCTTTTACCACATTCTCTGGCAATGAATTCCAGAATTTAATTACACGTTGAATGATGAAATATTTTCTCTGATTCATTTTAAATTTACTACTTTGTAGCTTCATTGCGTGTCCCCTAGTCCTAGTATTTTTGGAAAGAGTAAACAAGCGATTCATGTCTAGCCGTTTACACTCCACTCATTATTTTATATACCTCTATCAGATCTCTCCTCAGCTGTCTTTTCTCCAAGCTGAAGAGCCCTCATAGGGAAGTCATCCCATCCCCTTTATCATTTTTGTCGCCCTTCTCTGTACCTTTTCTAATTCCACTATAACATTTTGAGATGCTGTGACCAGAATTAAACATAATATTCAAGGTGCAGTCGCACCATGGAGCGATACAAAGGCATTATGACATCCTCGTTTTTATTTTCCATTCCTTTCCTAATAATACCTAACATTTTATTTGCTTTGTTTGCCACTGCAGCACACTGAGCAGAGGGTTTCAAAGTATAGTTAACGATGACTCCTAGATCCTTTTCCTGGTCGGTGACTCCTAATGTGGAACCTTGCATCACATAGCTATAGTTTGGGTTCCTCTTTCCCACATGCATCGCTTTGCATTTGCTCAAATTAAACATCATCTGCCCAGTCTCTCAATCTCATAAGGTCATCTTGCAATTTTTCACAATCCTCTTGCGTTTAAACAACTTTGAATAACTTTGTGTCATCGGCAGATTTAATTATCTCACTAGTCATTCCCATCTCTAGATCATTTATAAATGTTAAAAAGCAGCGGTCTCAGCAAGACCCCTGGAGAATACCACTATCTAGCCTTCTTTATTGAAAATACTATTTAAACCTACTCTCGGTTTTCTATCTTTAACTAGTTTTTAATCCACAATAGAACACTGCCTCCTATCCCATGACTTTGCAGTATCCTCTGGAGTCTTTTCTGAGGTACTTTGTCAAATGCCTTTTGAAAATCCAGATACACATTATCGACCAACTCACTTTTATCCCCATGTAGTGGATTGGTGAGGTAAGATTTCCCTTCACTAAATCCATGTTGGCTTTGTCTCATTAATCCATGCTTTTGAATATGCTCTGCAATTTTGTTCTTTATAGTAGTCTCTACCATTTTGCCTGGCACTGACATCAGACTCTCACCTCTGGAACCCTTTTTAAAAATTGTCGTTAACATCGGCCACCCTCTAATCTTCCGGTACAATGCTTGATTTTAAAGGTAAATTACATTACTAACAATAAAACACTCAATCATTTAACCAGAACAAAAACAGCAAAAGGAGAAAAAGCCTCAGGGGCCCTTTTACTAAGCCACATAGGTGTGTACGAGCATCCTACGTGTGTCAGTTTTGAACTACCACCCGGCTACTGAGTGTCCTGAGTGGTAATTTCATTTTTTACGTGCGCTGGAAACTTTTCCGATGCAAGACGCTCGCTGAAGATTACTGCCCAGTTAACGTGCAAGACCTTAATGCTAAGTCAGTGGCTGGCGGTAAGATCTCAGTCCCAAAATAGATGCGCGCCAATTTTCATTTTACCGCACGTCCATTATCAGCCCCCAAAAAAGGGCCTTTTTTGCGGGTGCGCTGAAAAATAGACTTGCATGCGTCCAATACACGTGTCTACACCAGCACAGGCCGTTTTTTGGTGCACCTTAGTAAAAGGACCCCTCAGAGCTCAGCCCGGGACTCATTCATCCTCATAGATCGGTTCAAAACCTGCTGCCCCTCTCGTCTTCCGCCAGGGTCGCTTTACTCATACTACCCCTCTCCTCAAGTCGCTTCACTGGCTCCCTATCCGTTTTCGCATCCTGTTCAAACTTCTTCTGCTAACCTATAAATGTTCTCACTCTGCTGCTCCCCAGTATCTCTTCACACTCGTCCTTCCCTACACCCCTTCACGTGCACTCCGCTCCATGGATAAATCCTTCTTATCTGTTCCATTCTCCACTACTGCCAACTCCAGACTTTGCGCCTTCTGTCTCGCTGCACCCTACGCCTGGAATAAACTTCCTGAGCCCCTACGTCTTGCCCCATCCTTGGCCACCTTTAAATCTAGACTGAAAACCCACCTCTTTAACATTGCTTTTGACTCGTAACCACTCGCCTCCACCTACCCTCCTCTCCTCCTTCCTGTACACATTAATTGATTTGATTTGCTGACTTTATTTTTTTGTCTATTAGATTGTAAGCTCTTTGAGCAGGGACTGTCTTTCTTCTGTGTTTGTGCAGTGCTGTGTACGCCTTGTAGCGCTATAGAAATGCTAAATAGTAGTAGTAGCAACCTCATAGGCATAAAAACAAGGAAGGTGAAATAAATATATAATCCAGTTGGGAGAGTGTGCCGTGAGCCCTAGACCTGTGTGTGTACTTGTGATCTAGAGGGAGGAGCGTACGCCAGGCATCCACTAAATCTAGAGAAGTGCAAAATGTGGGCAAAGCATTACTTCCTAATTGTGGCAGGACCCCTTCCTAATGCCCGTGGTACTATCCAGAGTTGGGTCCAAAAGTAAATTCATATCACCAGCTATCAGGAGATCCTTATCCATATATGGTAAGAGGAGTTTCAGTCGTAAAGAGTAAAAATCTGAGTCATAAGGGCACCAGAAGATGGAGTTCCCGTCCCTGTAACCAAAGTTTAAGCATTAAATAATGGCCATCTGGGTCTTTAAAAAGAACCTCAGCCACGTAGGCTAGGGACTTCTTAAAAAGAATCACCATCCCTCCTTGTCTACTCTCTGTGGAAGCAAAGTGAACCTCCCCACTCAGCTTCGTTGCAGCTTTATATGTTCTTGATCTGTCAAGCAGGTCGCTACAAGAGACAGGCTATGTATGCTCCCTGCCAACATAACATGGTTAAGATTTTCGTTCTTTTTAACGGGGAGGTAATACCTCCTACATTCCATATTGTTATTCTACAGCCTGGACCAGACATTGCCAATAAAGATAAGGTAACACCAATGTCCAAAGCTGAAACCCCATTGAAAAAAGAGGCAGGGTGCCCAGCCTTACACTATTGCTATAGGTGTGCATTGGTCAGCGCATAGAATCCATAGCAAGATGAGTTACCACTCTGTGTTCAGGAAATGTCTTGTTGTCCCCATGTAATCCCACAACCCGGATCACCTGTACATACAAAAACAATTGCAAAACCCCTTTGCTCCCCCATCTCCATCTAGATATTCAACCCAAACCCCTAATAACAACCTAGGAAAAAATAAGACCACTTTCAAAGCCCAAAGCCAAACACTGGGGAGAGAAAGCAAATCACAAAATGGTACACAGCAGGGTAGGCCCAAATCTGCCCCTGAAAAGCACTAACCAGCAATATTACTAAATGTAATACATATAGAGAGAGACTTATCAGCTGTACATATTAATTCTCATAAAGAAGCTTGTGAACAGCAAAACTCCAACATATACCCCCTGATAGTCACTCTGAAGGATAAATTGTTACATTTAACCAGTTTTGGGCAGCTTGCACATTGAGGATACAACTGCATGAAGTGAACTTGGCACTCAGAAAGCAAGGCACAAACCGGTGTGAATGCCTTGTGGCACTCTTGTCAAGGCGGAAGAGTAATCTTGAAAGATTTTAACCCTTTAGTGTCCAATGTTCCCATCAATCTGTTCCCATATGGCTTATCTCGGGAGCATTGGACTATCAAAATGTCCTTATATTTGATACTTTCTCGATTCTGTTTGTAGAAGTGTAGAATTGCAGCTTTTTGTGCATAATTATGGAATTTCGTGATTATCAGCCAGGACTACATTTCCCTATCAAGCCGGTATCCTAGGTGGTTTGCATACTCTAGGTGCTGGATATTGAGCTTGCAGCCATTCCTCCAAAATTTCCACCAGGTGTTAAAGAGTGATTCTGGGAAACTGATGAAGTGTAAATTATCTTGCCTCGATCGGTTCTCAAGGTCGGCCAGCTTTGCTGCCTGTTCTTTCAGACGGAGAGTAAGTTTATCCAAATTGTGGCAGTAGTTATGTGCAGAGTCCTCTAAATCAGAGACACTCGCCTCTAACTCTCCTGTACATCTTGACACATCCAAAAGCATTTGGTGTACTGATTGCGATTGCTCAGGCTAGTGTTGTAATCGTGGGTCGAATACTTTAACCACCGCCGCGGTATTATCCATGATTAACACCGCTGATATGTGTAGGCAATGGAGACGGGGAAAGTCTGCCATTTTAGCTGCCAGAGGCTATGAACACCGTCTGCATTTTTCCCCCCTTTCAGAATAAATTTGTCCATACAGGTCACAGCTGAGTGAAAACGCTGGCTAAAAGGTAATTAGCAAAGAAGCAGAAAGGAGCAAATCCGAGTTGCCCTTGAGCAGCAAAGGGATACCGCATCCTACTCTGATCTCCCCTATTTGTTCATTTAATGTGTAGTTATGCTACTTCAGGTAGATATTTTGCACATGTTTATATACTTTTCAGTTTGTCTAACGTACAAATAAATGTTTGTCTAACTTGATTGTGTTTATAGTTTTTAATGTAAATGTTTTAAAATTTTATATCTGTAAGTATAGATAGATCTTTATGTTGATTCTTATTGTTTTCTCAGTATGAATATTTGTGTGTTTATGCAGACCCCTGATGCTGGCTATATGTCGAAGCATGGTTCATTTTGGGTCCTTAATAAAGTTGTTTCCTTTATCCTGCTTCATAGCTGACTCTATTCTGTTGCTGTGCCCATTAACACTGTATTGTTGACTCCTGACTTTGTATGCTTATTCCTGACATTTGCTATCCTTAGAGAAAAATATTGCATTACTGATAAACATTATTTCAAATATTTACAGATTAAAAAATTCATGTGTTGTCTGGAAGCCATTAAAACTATTTTATCAGATGTGCCAGACTTGTTATGAATGCACCAGTCTGTTTGGGATTTTAGCCACTAAGGCTGTCTAGCATATTCATACTTTAAGGGATGAGATTAAGAGGAGGTATGAGGGCCTTCAGAAAGTATGGCAAAAGGATTGGGCATATCACTAGGTAAATCTAGTTGGATTAGTACTGGGTAAAAATAAATTGGTGTGTCTCTTCCATCCCAATTTAACAATTTTTGTATTTGTGTATGCAAAGTTCCTTGTGGACCCCTATATAAATTGCTAAACTTTGTTAGAAGAGTAATTACATATTGGTACATTGGAACACATGATCTTTTCTTGCCCAATGCTTCTGCCTTTTGGAGGGACATATGGAATAAAATTTGTAGTATAGTCCTGATAGTTATGCTAATATCATATTTCTTGATGTTTTTACGATCTGGCTGTGATCCTCATCAATTGTCTGGACAGTGTAAATTGCTGTACATTATTCTATCTCTGGGTTTGAAGGTCTAACTGGAAGAAGTTAATAACCCCTGACACTCATATTTGAACACTGGACACACATTTTTGCTACAGTTTATTTTAAATATGAGGCCATTATTGCTAGAAAAAAATAACATACTGAATGATTTTTGACTGCTTTGTAAGGAAAGTAAACAAAACTAAGAAGAAAAGGGAACCAATATGGCTCTCTGAAGGAATAAAGGCAAAAGAGGAAGCATTTATGAAATACAGAAGAACATAGAAAAGAATACTGCATAAACCTCAAAGAGAGAAATATGGCTGACAAAAGCACAGGTGGAAGAAAAATCTTCATAATTAATAATAGTTTAACAGCTCCCATCTCTCTCAGCAGAGGCATAAGTCAAGGATGTCCTGTATCTCCACTACTTTTCAACTTAGCAATAGAACCTCTTCTGATAACCATATGGCAAAATCACAACATCAAAGGCATCCGTCTGAACAGTAATAGTTCATTAGAAATCAAACTTGCAGCATATGTGGATGATTTATTGATTTTCATCTCCGACCCTGCATCTTCTATAGGAAGCCTAATGGAAGCGGTGAACTCCTTTTCAAATTTCTGTGGGTATAAAACCAACTGAAATAAATCAGAGGTAATGCCGCTAAATGACCACAACTCTATGATAGGTATTGGAGACTCACATTTTAAATGGGCACCTTTTAAAACTTAAATATTTAGGGGTTTGGTTAAATAAGGATCCTTTGCATGGTCTTGAAATTAATACATCTAAAATATTAAATATAATAGATGAGGCAATCACTAATTGGTTCCCCCTTAATATATCATGCTGGGGGAGACCAGAAACCATCATAATGATAACATCTAAAATAAAGGCCTTTGCAAAAGAAAATTTTACAAAATTATAAACATTAACCCCCCTGTTTACTAAGCCGCGCTAGTAGCTGCTCTGCACTAATGCCGACATAGCTCATTCACTTTGAATGGGCTGTGTCGGCATTGCCACGTGGCCAGGGCGGCCCTATAATGAGGCCAACTGAAGCGGAGGCCTCAGGTGGCACCTTAGAGAGAGCAGCATGACAAAGCCCACCTGTTGAGCGGTCTGACATCTTTTCCCCCTCTCATACCCTTCCTTCCCCCCCCCCCCCCAGTTTATTTTCATTCGCTGCCTCTGGTCTCTTCTTCTCTCTACCATGTTCTGCCCTGTCTGTCTTGAACCCTTCTCTTCCTTCCTCCACTCTTTACCTCCTGTTATTCTGGACGTGAGACCTCGAGCCCAGGCCGAGGCCTAGTATAGGATTTTGGCCAAGGCCTAGTGTAGACCGAACAGGCCCTACGCACCACCCCAGCTACCAAGGCCCGCACACACACAACAGCTAACAGGCACCACCAGAAAATGGGAGATAGAGCATTCAGGCGGGCCTCACGGCCGATCAGGAACACACTCACGTAGTCCAAGCAAGTGGGCCTCATGGCCGACCGGGAACCCAGTCACACTCTGGAAGGGCAGAAAGAACAATGAAGGGTCCCCAAGGGACTGAGCACAAGCAGCGCACACAGTGCAGGGTAGAGACACATGAAAAAGGGTGAGAGACAGAACCTCTAAAGGTATACACAAGGCTGTGCCACATGGCAATCAAGAATACAGGAAGCCCCAGAAGAGAACACTCTAGGCTGTACTATACAACATTCAAGGAAAAAAGGGAACCAACTAACGGAATGTACTCTAGGCTGAACCATTCAGCACTCAGGGAAAGGGGAAGCCACTCAAAGGAATACTCTAAGGTATGACACTAGGTGCTCAAGGGAAAAAGGGAAACCACTTATAGGAATACAGTAGGCTGTGCCCCGCAGCACTCAAGGGGACTAGGCTACACCTTACAGCATACAAAGATACTGGAAACCTTACAAGGGACACACTAGGCTGTACCATACAGCGCACAAAGGAAAAGAAAAACTACCTATAAGAATACACAAAGCTGGCCCCACAACACACAAGGGAAAAAGGAACAGTAAGCAAACAGAGGAAGCTGCCTTGACACACACAGACTGGAAAAGGAACACTTCTCACCTGAAACAGGAGACAGATTCAGCAAACAAAGAGAACTAAAACCAACAAACAGGAGCAATATACAAGGACAGGGGGACTGCCAAACGGAGGCAGAACCACAGGGAGCAGAGCAACAGCTCAGGAGCAGAGAGAGAGAGAAAACTAAAGAAACAAACTGGAACAATACAAGGCACCAGCTTACCACAGACAGCACAACATTAGAGCAGCATAAAGCAGACCGGCTGTAGGGGAGTGAGGCAATCAAGCTCATGCTGGGAATACCCAGCATACACACACAGAATCAACTAGCACCGAGGAGAAAGGCTAAACTCCAAGGTGAACACAAGCGCCCAAGCACAGGCTGGCTTCAGATGAGCAAACAAAGCAATCAAACGCTAAAGCAAGGGTTGTAGGGAAAGGTAGGCTTAAGTAGATCAGGCTTCTGATGTCTGCTGCATCAAATGTCAGCTCAGCCCCAGACAAGCCAATCAGGAGTGAGTCCCAAATATTCCCCTGCCTGCTAGCAGAATCATAACACCTCCGCTTGTTGGGTAGAGCCGCCAGGCTGCGGTAGTAATTCATATTCGCTGCCTCTCTCTAATGCGTTCTCTGTCTGATGTAGCTTCCTATTTCCTCGGGCAGGACGCGCTAGAGAGAAGACTCAGAAGCCAGCGGCAGGCAGCGAATGTGAATCGCTGCTGCAGCCTGGCGGCTCTGCCAGGCAAGCAGAGGTAAACCGGGGTGTGGGGGGGAGAGGGGTTTGAGAGAGACAGGGCAGAACGCAGTAAAGAAAAGAAGAGGCTGGCAGCAGGCATCAAATGTAAATAAACTGTGGGGAGAGGGGTTTGAGAGAGAGAGAGAGGGTGGGGGAAAATGATGTCGGACCGCCTGCAGGGGGGAAGGGGTTTGAGAGAGAGGGGAGAAAACAAGGAGGTTGGATGAAAACAGGAGACGGGATGAAGTCTAAAAGCTGAAGCCAGTTAGGTTAATCTCTGTTTCCCCTCTCCTGCGCAACTGCCACCCCATACACTCAAAACAAAGCAGACAAGCATATGAATTGCTGCATCCATGTTGTCATTTTTTATTGCTGGTAGCATTTTTATTTGATCTCACTTACATTTTTTAGCATGCCAACTTGTGCAGCATACGATAGAGGAAACGGAATAACTTTTCATAGGTAGAGTAGTAATTTGTTATAAATCATAATCAGTGTGTCATTTGGAGGGGCTGGTTTAGGGACACCCTAGCACGTGCTACATTCATGCAGAGATTTTTTTCCTGGTACAGGGCCACTAAAACAGACATGTTATGAGAATCAGGTGCTCAACATTTAGGGCCCTGTTTACTAAGCAGCACTATAGGTGAGCTAGCGGTTTTAGTGCGCACTGATGCTAGAGACACTCATAGAAATATATGAGTGTCTCTAGCAAAATTAGAATGCGCTAAAAATGCTAGCATGCCTTAGTAAACAGGCCCCTTAGAATTTCTATCTATTTATTTACTTATATATGACATTTATATCCAGTGCGTTTTTCTAACGTAAAGGGTGCCGGTACTCAAATGCCAGGCCATCCTTCAGGGGTGAGGTGATCACTGAGGGACCCACCCCACAATGATCAGGCCCCCTGCAACCAGTCACAGAATCCATGACAAGGCAGAATTCATGTATAGGGCCTGAGCTCTTTCACATAAACAGGGGTACCATGGGTCAATTTTAGTAGACAATGAAAAAGGTGCCGGTACTCGGTACCCCCAAGTACCCCCACAGAAAGAGCCCTGTTTATATCCCACATCAAACATGAATTAGGTTGAAACCTGGCAGCATTTAAAATATTGTTTTTTTTCCTGTGCCTAAATCAAAAGAAAAAATGGCACGTAGAACTTGCTCATTTTGTTTTCTGGATTGCAATGGTATATTATAAAAATGCAATTGATATTTTTTATTACTACTGATTGATATACAGCAGAAGTTAACCAGGTTGACTTCATGCTTTCTAATATAATATTTAACAGCATTTTCTCAGTTATTACCCAAATATGAACACAATTATAATGTTAATAAGTTTTGGATGTTACTGGATTCTATTCTGTATTTCCAGTTTTGGCACAGTATAAGTCATCACAAGGATAAAATATAAGAAAACCAATGGACTTCATTAGGGGCTTATAGCCCATGTAGTTATGTTTAAACATGCTCAAAACAGAATAATCCATTTGTACAAAAGAGATGAGGTGAAGATGTGATTCCATGTACCCCATTGAAAAGAGAGTTTAATTTTACTTCCAGTCTTTATAACATCAGGCTTCCCAAGGCAGATTACAACAGTTAAGGTGAACCTATTAGTAAACAGGATATCCTGACTGAAATTTGGCTATGTATTACTGTATTGTATAGAACAGTGTAGAAAAATGAGCACAAAATACAGCTTTATTAGTGCTGTTTCCAGCAGCTGCAATAAACTTTGAAGCTGTTTTAGGGATATTCAGTTTTTATTTCATGATATTTTTATCTACATATGGGAAGCTTTCAAATAAATTAAAAATGTGTCAAATAAGTTAAAAAAATAAGTAAAAAAAAAAGAAAAGAAATCTTTTGTCCTCCACTTTTTAAGGCACTGCCTATCCAACTGGAATAGCTTTTGACATTTTACAGATGGACCACCCATAGGCAGTCCCTTATTTCTAATAATCGTTTTGCTATTGTTTTCAGTACTGTTTGCTATTGTCTTGAGTGAACCAGTGTGGCAGCAAGCTCCGCCTATATGGATAGGCTCACCTTGCCTCCTGTTTTATCTAACCTCCTTGGGGGAAAAGATGTCAAACCACCTGTGGGGGGGGGGGGGGGGTGATGGCTAGAGTAATGCTTGCTAGACTGCTTACAGGGGGAGAAAGATAAAAGGTACCAGACCGCGGAGGGAAGGAAGAAAAAGGAAAGACACTGGCTCTCAGATGTTTTAGAATATCAGCCCCAATATAATTAGTTGTATTATGGTGTGTTAAACTGTGCTTTTCTTTTGCTCACATTTTTTTTTTGTGCTCCTTGTTGTTTGAGTATCTTGGATCTCTTTTATGTTTTTGGAGAAAAGCAGGTTAAAGTATGTGCTGATAGAAACATGGTTCTTTGCGTTTGTCTGACAGGATCTATTGTTTTGCTTTGACTGCAGCTGCTACCCTCTAAGAATCTGCTGCCCTAGGCAGCTGGCTAGTCTTGCCTAATGGTTGGGGCAGTCCTGGCCCCACTGATATTTTGGATGTTTGTGGGGGGGGGGGGGGGCACTAGCTCATCCCTTGCCTCAGGCAGTGGTTGCCTTGAGCTGCCCCTGCACGTGACTTAGTAAACAGGGGGGTAAATTATCAAAATTTCTCTGGAATAACAAAGCTCCAAGAATTTCACTTAAACTCTTAAAGCAATCTAATGTAATGGCGGTGTCGGTTTCCCTGACTTTTATGATTATCATACTGCCTCTTTAGCAAGATATGGTTTACAGTGGTTCACAGCTTCTAACAGTTTCAGAAAATTCATTGTTGTTCCAAGTGGAAAAAGAAATGATATCTCCAATCCCTATTTCTTTATTACTCACTACTACTTCCTCCTCTCTGCCTTCCTTTTTTTTTTTATTATTTTCTATTATTAAACAAGCAAAGATATACTTGTACAGAAAAGTTCAGTTAAATTAAAATGTTAATACAGAAAGTAATATAAGAAAAATTATTCTATTAACCTCACTCAAGTCCACAATTCGAGTCCAGGATCCCTAAACCATGGAGATCAAGGAAATACTAATTAATTTTTTATCGGCTGTGCTCAAATCCTATATTTCTTAACAAGAGCAAATGCTGGATAATTCAACCTCCAGCATTTCATTTAGATGTTATAAAGGCTGCGAGTTGAGAAGGTTCGTAATAAGCAAATTTCTCTGATTGGTATCTGATCACACATTTACATGGGTATTTAAGGAAAAAAGTAGCTCCTAACTGAAGCACTTTTTGAATAAATTGCTGATGTCTTTTTTTGTGTGTCCCTTGAGACACCTGGATAAATTCGAATTTTTAAACCCTTAAAGGTTTTTTCTTTATTTTTGAAAAACATCCTCAAAATCCAAATTTTATCTGGTGTCAAAGCTACTGTATCCACCAAGGTAGCTGCTGTTACTTGTTCTGTGTCTAATGTTTCCAGCAACTTGGAGACATCTAGCACCTGATTATTCTGAACCTGTTGATTTTCATCACTCTTGATGGAAAGATAATAAACCTGTGAGAAGGTGGGGGGGGGGGGGGGGGGGGATATTGTCTTCCCTAACCCCCAATATTTCCTTAATATAATTTTTTTAACATTTCCCAGGGAGAGACAGTCAGTTGTTGAGGAAAATTTATAAAATGTAAGTTGTTACTTGTAGAGTAATTTTCAAAGATTTCCATCTTCCTCCTAAGATTCGTCAAGTCTTTAACCATATTACTTTGCAGTAATTGCATTTGCTGAAAGTCTTTTTCTTGATTTTGAACATGCTGATTCACAGATTTTAAACCATCCCCTCTAGTACTACAATATCTTTATTTATTTTTTGTACCTGAGGGCCTAATACTTTCCCTAAGTTAGAAATTAAAGACCACAAATTGTCCAAAGTCACCTCAGGAGGTTTAATGAATAAAGTTGTAAGTTGAGTGGTCAGTACCTCAGCATGTTGTACTGTAGTTTCTCCTTCTCGATTCGTGGCTCCAAACTCTCCCGTCGTTGTGAATGCCATCTCCACAGCTGACGGAGGAGTTTGTAAACTCCTCAAGTCCCCCGCTTGATCGTAATCCACCTCCCGTCATTCTGTACCTGGGGCTCGATCCGCTCCCAGGACTGAGGACGCTGCCATTGGGGAGCTGCTTCCAAGCAGCTGCGGGGGAGGGGCTCCAAAGTCAGGGCTAAGTGTAACTTCCAGCCCATAGTTCTGCCCAGGACCTCCATCTGCCCCAGACTGAACAAGCGGGCCACTCACCGATGATTCAGGATCTGGAGTTCACCGCAGAAATGTTAAAATTGGCCCAGGACGAACCGGAAGGTTTGCGGCAGCAGCCTGGCCTCTTCTTTTCGGCATCACAGAAAGTTTTAGCAGTTAATCGCAGGAGCTCTCGGACATGTCCAATTCACTCTATGGCCATCTTGGACTCCCTGCCTTCTTTAATAAATTTTTGCATCATAATATCACAGCCTTAACAATAGTGGATTGTACACAGAAAACAAATAGATGGTATTCCTCCCATATTTCTCTATGGAATAATTTAAAATTGGGAAAAACCTGATTTGTTGGCCACTTTGGCAAAATTTGAAAATATGGTCGCTTGATCAAATTATAGATAATAACGAATGTATTTCATTTGAAAACCTACAATATAACTTCAGCCTTCCATCTAATCAACTTTTTCATTGGCTTTAACTGACAAATTCATTCAAAAAGAGTTCCATATAAGTAGCTTTATTGGCCAACAAATTGGTGCGCGCAGACTCTTTGTGACACCATTCTTTCCCAAGGTAAAATAGTGTCCTCTTTTTATAAGGTACTGAACTCATACAGATTGCTTAATGAAATTAATATGCAGCCCTTTGATCTAGATCTGGCACTTTTCTGGTCCAAAACTAATAGACCAACTCAATCAATTAGTATGTCTCAATCTTTGTATTTTTTTAATACACAGAATACTTTGGACTCCAGTCAAAAAAAAGAAAAGAATGGAAAGCAGGCCTTTCCTCTACTAACCTATGCTTGCACTGCAATAAATCCCCAGGAGTATTGATGCATATGATTTTTGAATTTCAGATGATACATATGTTTGTGAATGTCAGTATATCATTGATAAATTGCTAGACCTGATCTCAGGTCTGGCAATATATCAATGATATACTTGAATGCAAGCTTCAGTTCTCTTGTAGTTTAATAGGTCTTCCCACCTTCACCATGGCTTAGATAAAGACAAAAGTAGCCTTTTTGATATTCTGATCTCCATAGCTATACAAACTATTTTAGGCAACTGGAAAAATTCATCTATGTTGAATAGTACCTTTTGGTGGAATACTGTATGTCTTACTGGTAAATATGAGAACAGGGCTGTGGAGAAAACCAATAAACATAACTCTGTATCTCGCATATGGAAACCGATTGATTTATGTTCATCTTAACATTCTGGATTAAATTCTGTAATGTCGTCTTTTTTACTAACCATAACTATTTTATACCAGCGAATTAATCTCCTCAATGTCTTCACTCACTCTGATTGCAACATAGCATCCTTTCTTAAGTTCAATAGTTCTATTACTGTTACTTATGTTTTTTTCTCTGTATATTGTTTCTTACATCATTGTAATGACACTCCTTCCCCCCCCCCACCCACACACCAAAAAAGAAAGAGATGAGAAGAGTTTAAAAATTCTTCCCAGTGGAAAAGATCCAGGTTAAGCCCATGGCAATTCATGTTCTTTCTATACCTTTAGAAACACAGTTCTCAGGACATAGGTTAGAAATGAGTCCTAATCCCACCTCCTACGATGCCTTTTACTTCCCATTGGGCTATGTGTTCCAAGCATGATTCCTGTGCACTGCTAACCTGGAGTTCCTGCTTATTCTGCTTTCTATCTCCTCTCCCTCTAGAAGCTGTTCTCCTTCCTCCATGAACTCCATCGACTCTGGCCGGCTTTCTTCATTGGCATCTTTTTTGAGAGTAAGGGCCGGCCCCACCCCTCCCCAGCCTCCTTTTGGTTCCATGATATACTGCTTAGTGAGCCAAGAGAATTGGGCTTGATTTATATCCGGGCCACTCCCTAAGGACTGACCCCTTCCAGGAAGGCACTGCAGGTGTTGAGCTCCTCCCTTCCTGAGAATGTGCCAGGTTTTTCTCCTTCCTAGGGATTCTGTGCCTGTCTTGAAGAAGAATAGGCCCCAGTACCTTGAGGAAAGGTTTAGTATCCTGAGATTTACCTTCTTCGTCATTGCAACCTGCATACCTAAATGGGCACATAGAAACGCAGTACCAGCACTGAATATCACCCAGCACCCATATATCTTCTGGGTTCACCCAAAGATATGGATATTCAATACCAGGGCCTAAGCATGGTCCAGTATGGACTATCCGTGTCTAATTTAGCTGTTGATGGTTAGTGCTTAAGAAAAAGCTGACCACCTCTGGCTGAATATTGACCTAGAAATAGTTCTACAGAAATGGGGGATAAAGGAAAAACCCCTGGAAAGCTGTGTATACTAATGCCTGTAGTATGGGATATACGGTTCTAAATCTAGAGTGATGGAGAAGGATGACATAGATTTAGTGGCAGGCACGAAGGCATGAAAACCATTTTAGGGATATAGTTATACTGGGGTATGACCTGTTCAGAAAGGACAGGGTAGCAAGTAAACAAGGAGGTTTAGTGTTAAAGATAATATTAAAGTGACAGAATTGCAGGACAATAGGGAGTGTAGAGGAAGCACTGTGGGTTAATTTGGGAAAGAAGGAATGGATCATGTATTTACTTTGATGTGATATACAGGCCTCCTTCACAGGCAGAATAGAGATTTAATTTAAGGCATTCTCATTTTAGCTATGAGAGGGGAAGTATTACTAATAGCTGATTTCAGTATGCCATATTTTGACTAGGACATCCCTGTTGTGGTATCCTCTAGAAGTAAGGAGATCCTGGATTCTCTACAGGGAGAGGTGTTCCAGCAGTTGGTAGTGGAACCCATGTCTATGGGAAAATACTGGACTTAAGAGTATAGTTTTTCTGATGGCATAGTAAGAGATCATTTGGCATACAGCAATCACTAGGGATAGGCAGCCAGCAAATTTTTGTTTCAGTTTTTTTTTCTTTTTTTCATTTCAAAATGAATGTCGTTAATAGTGCACACTATTAACATATAATACATGAACCATCGGGAACGAGTGTACATAAGTATTGCCACACTGCTTGCTTTTCATTTTATTGTCATCTCACGTAAATACAAAAAGACAGGAATATTATTGAAGTGGTGTAGGGCTATGGGGTGTGGGACAGGTTCTTGGGAGTTGGGAAGGGTTTGTTTATGCTTGCTTTTCATTTTGTTGTCATCTCACGTAAATACAAAAAGACAGGAATATTATTGATGTATAAGACAAAGCCACTTTTGGTGGGCTCCTCAGCTGTAATGAATCTGTATATCATGTGGTTTTCCACTATTAATATTTGCTACTGTATGTCCTGTGGATTCATTCAATAAAGCTTCCTGTTAAAAATTTAAAAAAATATATAGTGGAATTAGAAAAGTTACAGAGAAGGGCGACAAAAGTGATAAAGGGGATGGGACGACTTCCCTATGAGGAAAGGCTAAAGCGGCTAGGGCTCTTCAGCTTGGAGAAGAGACGGCTGAGGGGAGATAGAGGTATATAAAATAATGAATAGAGTGAAACGGGTAGATGTGAATTGTTTGTTTACTCTTTCCAAAAATACTAGGACTAGGGGGCATGCTTTCTTAGCCGCCGCAGCACACTGAGCAGAGGATTTCAATGTATCATTAACAACGACGCCGAGATCCCTTTCTTGGTTGGTGATTCCTAATGTGGAACCTTGTATTACATAGCTATAGTTCGGGTTCCTCTTTCCCACATTCATCACTTTGCACTTGCTCACATTAAACGTCATCTGCCATTTAGACTCCCAGTCTTGTAAGGTCCTCTTCTAATCTTTCACAATCCTCTCGCGATTTAAGCACTTTGAATAACTTTGTGTCGTTAGCAAATTTAATTACCTCACTAGTTACTCCCTAGACCATCTCAGGTCAATATTTAGCTGGTGGTGGTTAGTGGTTTTGTTAATGTTGACTGTTGCTGGCTAAATTACCTCTGGATATTCAGTGACTTGCCACATGCAGGACCAGCACTTAATATCTGGGGTAAATTGCATTGGTGCTTGCTATAAGAGTTTATGCAGGTCTTGTCTAGTATTCAGCCGGGGCCCATATAAGACAGTTATGCAGGCCCTGGCTGAGTACTGGCTGGGACCTGCATAACTTTTAAATCTTTCCCAGCCCCTGCAATCACTCTTCCCCTGAAATGACCCCTCTTCTATCTCCTTCGCCCAGCAACACCATCCAGTGAATTGAGTTGGGGGCAGGAGCGAACCCCACTCATCCTGTCCCTAGCAATTGACTCATCAAAATGATTGCCATGACCTCTAGCAGCAGCAGCCCTCATGGTGGTGATGGCAGAGGAGGGTGGTAAGAGGATCATTTCAAGGGAAGACAGATTGGAAGGGAGACTGTTTCAGGGGAAAGGGGATTATGCAGGTGCTAACCAGTATTCAGTTTCGGCACCCACCTAGCTAAGTACCTGAATTTAGGGCAACTTTTGAGCTTGCCTAAACTTTCCTGCTTAACTACGTGGGTGTCAGCACTGAATATTGTTGCCAGCTCCTCCCCAACGCTGCCCCTGATCTGTCCACTTTTTTGATGGCCTATCAACTGAAGTTTAGCAGCACTGCCCAGTTAATGGAAGATTGGTGGTTGAGCAGCCTTGAGCCTCTCAAACCCGCTTAAATTGCTTTGCATATCAGGTGATATCTGCATATATACCCTAATTCTATAAACCTGCACACTTAATTTGCATTTAAAAGTTATAGAATAAGATCATTTGCACAGGTAACGTAGTTCAATAATTGGTTGATATTGGAGTAACAGCCAACTATTGGCTATAACTGCCTTTAGTTGTTATTCTGTAAGTTGCATGCTCAAATTCCAGTGCGTGCAACTTCAAGGAGGCATGGATCTGAGAGGAGCATGGACAGGTTGGGGGCATGTCAAGTAGTTAGGCACACAGGTTATAGAATGCTATCATTCACTCTCCTAACTGCCTACTGTTAGGCATGAACATTTATGCCAACCATTGAGCTGGCATAAGTGCTGGTGCCTAAAGTTAGGCATATAAATTCAGACTTACACTAGTATTCTATAACAGTAGTTGTGCGTACTTTTAAGAAAAGTGTAGGGGAATTCTACATATGGCGCCTAACATTAGGCAATATTTTGGCTTGGAAAAACGTTCTAACAGATGCAAGGTGCCAAAATGGGACAGAAATGGGAGGTTCACGCAAAAAAAACCATTTATAGAAGTGCCGCAGGGATCTGTACTGGTACTATTTAACATATTTATAAATGATTTTGGAAATCAGAACGACGAGTGAGATCAAATTTACAGATGATACAAAATTATTCAAGGTTGTTAAAACACATGCGGACTGTGAAATATTTCAGGATGACCTTAGGAAATTGGAAGACTGAGCATCCAGATGGCAGATGAAATTTAATGTGGACAAATGCAAGGTGATGCACATTGGAAAGAATAATCCAAATCATAGTTACCTGATGCTAGGGTCCACCTTGGGGGTCAGCGTTCAAGAAAAAGATCTGCGTGTCATTGTAGATTATACACTGAAATCTTCTGCTCAGTGTGCAGCAGCAGCCAAAAAAGCAAAGAGGATGCTAGGAATTATTAGGAAAGGGATGGTGAATAAGACCGAAAACACTATAATGCCTTTGTATGGCTCCATGGTGCGTCCGCACCTTGAGTATTGCATTCAGTTCTGGTCTCCGTATCTCAAAAAAAATACAGCAGAATTAGAAAAGGTTCAAAGAAGAGCGACCAAAATGATAAAGGGGATGGAACTCCTTTCATATGAGGAAAAGCTAAAGAGGTTAGGGCTCTTCAGCTTGGAAAAGAGACATGAGGGGAGATATGATTGAGGTCTACAAAATCCTGAGTGGTGTAGAAATAAATCGATTTTTTACTTGTTCCAAAAGTACAAAGACTAGGGGACACTCAAGGAAGTTACATAGAAATACTTTTAAAACCAATAGAAGGAAATATTTTTTCACTCAACAAATAGTTAAGCTCTGGAACTCTTTACCAGAGGATGTGGTAACAGTGGTTAGCGTATCTGGGTTTAAAAAAGGTTTGGACAAATTCCTGGAGGAAAAGTTCTAGCTTCCCTTTTGCTTTCTAAATCTCTCTCTCCCTCCCCTTCCTGGATTCTCAGCCAGAAACCTGCTTCTGACATTCAAGGTACAGGACCCTCTTGCCCAGGGCTTTTTTTGAGGGGTTACTTAGTATCGGCACCTTTTCCGTTGTCTGCTAAAATTGACCCATGGTCCTCATTTTAATGAAAGAGCTCAGGCTCTACATACAAATTCTGCCTTGTCATAGATTCTGTGACTGGTTGTTGTGGGGTGGGTCCCTCAGTGATCACCTCACCCCTGAAAGGTGGCCTGGCATTTGAGTACCGGCACCTTTTTTGCTAGAAAAAATGCACGGCTCTTGCCCTGGATGTTAGCTGCCCATTCCTCCTGCTCCCTTCCTTCTGTAAGGAAGAGTTTTTATAAGTCAGGTATGGCTCCTAGGCTTCCAAAGCTCCACTCTAGCCTGACTCTAGTTGGCTTAGCTTTTTTGCTCTTGGATTGAAGGATAGGCTGTGAACTCCAACTGTCAAGGTTCTTGGGCACTCTGCTCCCTCCTAGGTTCAAGCTATCTGCTTTCTGAGGTTGTACAGCTGCTGCCCCTCCCCAGCGATCACTGCAGCTCCTCTCCCCCAAGGATCACTGTAGCTCCTTTCCCAGTCTGTCTGCTGCAAGGTATTTCTGGCAGTTGCCACTTAACATAGGCAGCTATTAGAAGACATAACCGTATATAATACAGACAATCAAAAACAGGATACCCGAGCCACACTGTAAGCTCTTAAAAAGCTACAATGAAAGCACCCAGTCCACTGCCATAAGCAAGACTGCCAAATGCACTATATGCAGTACACAGGACGCTCCCATCGCACAGTAAGGTGCGTCCAACCCAAGTGCAGTGAACTTATCAGCACCAAACCATAACTTGATGAATTAGCGCTTCTCCAATCACTCAGGCTCGGGTATTCCCGCCCTCCAAGCTGCGACATGCAATATAATATAAACAATAATTAGATCAAGGGGTGGTTAGGAGAGTAGGCTGCTCCTGTTCGTGTCCCCAGGGAAGAAAAATGGAGCGTGCAGTAATGCTGTGGGCTTTAAGCCTGCAGTTAGCCCCTCATGGCATGAAAACTCCTGGTCACCATGGCTCCCCAGCTATTGCAGTTCGCCCTCCCCCTCACAGCTGAGGTGTGGGTGCATGGGTGCACAGTGCCATGCTATGGACGGCTTCGAGCACTTTGGTCCTCTGCCTTATTCTTTATCAGGTAAAAGGGTTTATTTTCCCTTTCTGTTGTCTATTCTTGGTTCCCATGATATTATCTTCCCCTTTATTCCTTCCCCTACTTTGAATTTAACTTAACTTCCCCATC
Source organism: Microcaecilia unicolor (assembly GCF_901765095.1). Taxonomy (NCBI): domain Eukaryota; kingdom Metazoa; phylum Chordata; class Amphibia; order Gymnophiona; family Siphonopidae; genus Microcaecilia; species Microcaecilia unicolor. The sequence continues at coordinate 143,950,159 of NC_044033.1, forward strand.
TTCTGAGGCCAGTCAATGTTTTTTCTCTGACTCGAGTTCCAAACCTCTCTTAAAGCTCCCCTGGAGATAATCCAATAATCAGAAGGCAATGGCATAGGCATTGGAATGGGGCTATTAATGGGTGCCGTGGCATCCCCAAAAATCCGGAGGAGGCAGGAAGCACACCAGGCTCTTCCCAATCCCACCTGACACCCTACTACCGCTGCCATTGCTGTTTCAGCAGTGGTGGCAAAAACAAAGAAAAAGAGATCGCAGGGCCACACTATTCATGCTTGCGGCTGCCAACTCTGCTCCAGAACAGGAAGTGATGTCAGAAGGAACTGGCAGCCACGAGTATGAACAGAGCGATTATGTTTGTTTCTTCGCCGCTGCTGCTGTTGGTCTGGATAAACAGCAGCAGCAGTGATGGGGGTGTTGAGTGGGAGGGGATAGATGCTGGAAGTTGGTGAGGGATGGAGAAAGTTGCAGACAGTGGTGTATACAGGGAAGAGGGAGACAGACACTGGATGAGGGGATAGACGCTGGATGGAAGGGGGAGAGAGGTGGCTGGATAGAAAGGTGTGAGAGAAGGCAGATACTGGATGGAACTGGAGAGAGAGAAGGACCAGACTCCCTTGCAGCCAAAGAGGTGCTATGGCTGGCAAAACTTCACATTGTTTATGAAACCCTGGCTCATTGTGATGGTGACTCCTACAACATGGCGCCAGTGAGACAATCTTGTGGTCCTTGAAGTCAGCACATTGGGGATAAACAAAGTTATGCGTGCGTCACCCACAAGGCCAGCATGCATGCCATTAGCCCAGCTGCAGCTTGTGATTATTATATTAAAAGAAGCTCATATCTGATTGTAATGGAAGTGAATTTTAAAGATTGTTTTTCAACCCTGTCTTGAACGACTAGTGCACTTGGGGTCTGTATTGTTGATTAGAAGTAATTCTGTTTAAGTGTTACCTTAAAGGATTGCTTTTCAACTCTGCTTTTGTCCGATAAGACACTCTGAAATCTTGTCTTTGACTGAAAGTAACTTTTCTTGTAAATATAAAAAACAAGTTGGAATGCAGAAGATATGACACAGCTGTAACTAATTTGGTATGCAAAGGGGAGGATGGTTCTTATTTCCCAGGCCCAGCTTGGCCACCTGGACTTGAGAAAGCACAGACATAAGCATTCTGTGATTTTCCATAGAAGCTTTCTGTAACTTTCCTTAGCTCTGGACATGGGCTCAGGGCTTAATAAAAAGGGAGGGCTTATCACAGTAAAGGGGGGTTCATCTGTGAGTAATGTACAGACTGCGTAGAGGATCTGTTGTTCCTGGTCTAAAAAGCTCCTAGCTCTCGCTGTGAATTGGGCCCCCCCAGCTGATGATAAGAGCCTGGTTGATGGAGACCAGTGATGATTGTAAGTATATAATGTATTGCTTCTTTTCCTGGTCTAAGAGATATAGAGAGGCCAGTGATGTAATGATTGTTTATATAGCTAATCATTGTGTTGCTTCTTTTCCTGGTCTAAGAGATGTAGAGGCCAGTGATGTAATGATTTGTTTTTATGTAGCTAATTATTGTATATGTGCTAAACATTATATATATATATATATATATATATATATATATATATATATATACTAGCCGTTAAGCCCGTTAAAACGGGCGAGTTTTTTGTTTTCCTATGGCCTCCCCCGTCCACCAACCGTGCTCTCTCCCCTGCCCTCCCCCCATGTCTAACAACCCTGTTCTCCCTCCTGGCCTCACCCCCCCCCCCGTCCACCAACTCTCCTCGCTCCCCTGCCCTCCCCCCATGTCCAGGAACCCTCCTCTTTCCTATGGCCTCCTCCCCCCGTCCACCAACCCTGCTCTCTCCCTTGCCCTCCCCCCATGTCCAGCAGCCCTCCTCTCTCTCCTGGCCTCTCCCCGTCCACCAATCCTCCTCTGTCCCCTGCCCTCCCCCCATATCCAGCAAACCTCCTCTCTCCCCTGCCCTCCTCCATATCCAGCAAACCTTCTCCCTTCCCCCATGTCCAGCAACCCTTCTCTTTCCTACGTCCTCCCCCTGTCCACCAACCCTGCCCTCTCCCCTGCCCTCCCCCCATGTTCAGCAACCCTCCTCTGTCCCCTGCCCTCTCCCCATGTTCCCTGCCCTCTCCCCATGTCCCCTGCCCTCTCCCCATGTCCAGCTACCCTTCTCACCACCACACCCTCCCCTCTCCGTGCCGGGCCCCCTGTACTGACATGACAGCGGGGTCGGAGGTCAGTTTCAGCTCGGTCGCCCATCAGCTGTGCGGTCTCACAAACTCATTTCCGGGATACCCCACTGTTCCGGTGCTGTTCGTCAGCAGTGCTGCCTTGGTGATGCGATGCCGTCTGCTGGGTCCTTGTGCTCTCAGTTGCTGCGGCAGTTGTTCCGTTGGGTATCACCTCCGACTCAGCGGTGGGCGAGAGACCAGGCGCACGATTTCCCCCAGGCGGCCCTCGCATGTTCGCTCGGTTCGAGGCAGCGTCGGAACCGCTCACCTGTTCTCTGGGCCCCAACACTGGTGGAAGCGCCGTCCTCTGCTTCCCCATGATCATGGTTGGGCAGGCAGGACGGAGGGGAGGGCAGCAGCAACGTCGGGGAGGGGGGTATTCAATCGTTCCTCCTTCCCCCTCCGATTCCCATGCCCCGTCCTTCTCTCCACGTACCGTACATTCGGGCTGTTTTCTGTACTCTCTCTGCCCCTCACCCCGTCTCTGACTCCTCCTCCTTTCTGGTTTTGGAGCTGATGGAGGCGGGGCTTAGACTTTTGCTCTGAACGTTCGAGCTCTACTGCGCATTTGCGGGTGAGTCGGTCACTTGTCATTTATATAGATTGATATATATATATATATATATATATATTGCTCCTCTGATAAAGGTCTCATTTACTTATTACGGATCCAAAAGAATCCACGGTAATTATTGGGTAGTCTGTGTCAGTGAGACAAGCTGTAAATCCATAGCAGTACACTGATATAAAAGGCTTCTGTGTTGACATTTCATCCGAGTTGCAGCTCCTGCTGTCCGTCTGACTGACCAAATGCCATTTGCTGGATGCCTGCATCAGGTTGTATAGTTGCCATGTATAGCCATTTAATCAGTGCTTGTAGGTAGAGAAGCTGACTGAATTATATGTCTGCCTAGGGTAAATGTGTGTTTACGGTCAGCTGTTTCTATGATAAGACTTTCATTGTCTATTCTTGCCTTTTCCTATTGTTTTTGCTGCTATTTTAAATAAATAAGCACTCTATGTTAGTTCTGTTTATTATTTGGACGTAGTGAGCTTGGATATGGAGATAAGAGGGAACATTTGCTTTTGACACTACTTTGCTAATGCCAGAATGTGGCAGTGTCCTGTTTTTCTGTAATCTATACTATGTCACATTCCCCAATAACACCCCAAAAGATTATCTGTGTATGCCCCACAGCTGCATGGAAATGGGAAGAGAGGGGGGCCAGATGCTGGATAGAAGTGTGGCACGAGAAGGGTCATATGCTGGATGGAGGGGAGCGTGAAAGAGGACAGATGCTGGGTGGAAGGGGAAGAGAGGGGGCAGATGCTGGATGGAAAGGGGGAGAGAGAGGGGGCAGATGCTGGATGGAAGGGGGAGGGGAAAAGACACTGGATAGAAGGGATCACAAAAAGAGGGCAGGCACTGGATGGAAATGGGGAGAGGGACCAGGCTTTGGATGGAAATAGAGAGAGAGAGAAGGGTCAGATGCTGGATAGAGGAGGAGAGAAAGAGGGCAGATGCTGGATGGAAATGTGGAAAGAGAGTGGCCAGATGTTGGATGGAAGGGACCAGAAAAAGAGGGCAGATCCTGGATGAAAGTAGGGAGAAAGAGAGGGCAGACTTTCGATGGAAGTGGGGAGAAAGAAGGGTCATATGCTGGATGGAGGGGAGCGTGAAAGAGGACAGATGCTGGGTGGAAGGGGGATATAGAGGGGGCAGATGCTGGATGGAAAGGGGGAGGGGAAAAGAGAGGAGGCAGACACTGCATAGAAGGGATCACAAAAAGAGGGCAGGCACTAGGTGGAAATGGGGAGAGGGGCCCGACTCTGGATGGAAATAGGGAGTGAGAAGGGTCAGATACTGGATAGAGGGGGAGAGAAAGAGGGCAGATGTTGGATAGAGGGGGAGAGAAAGAGGGCAGATGCTGGATGGAAATGTGGAGAGAAAGTGGCCAGACGCTGGATGGAAGGGACCAGAAAAAGAGGGCAGATCTTGGATGTAGGGAGAGAGAGGTCAGACTCTTGATTGAAGAGGGGAGAAAGAAAGGTCAGATGCTGGATGGAGGGGGGAGCGAAAGAGGACAGACACTTGATGGAAAGGGGAAGAGAACGAAGGAGCAGATGCTGAATGGAAAGGGTGAGAGAGAATGGGAGCAGATGTTGGATGGAAAGGTGGAGAGAAAGGGAGCAGATGCTGGATAGAAAAGGGGAAAGAAAGATCAGACACTGAATGGGAGGATAGAACAGAGATAAAGGGCATATGCTTGATGGAAGTAGGGAGAGACAGGGGCAGAGAGAGAGGACAGATTTGTATGGAGAGGGAAGCAGAGAAAAAGAGCAGATGCTGGACTGAAAAGGGAAGATAGAGGGCAGATGCTGTATGGGGGACAAAAAGAGGGCACATGTTGGATGGAAGGGGGATAAAAAGGGGGCATGTGTTAGAAAGAAGGGGAAAGAAAGAGGGTATATTTTGGAAAGAAGGGAGAGGGAAAGAGGGCAAAGCTGGAAGGAAGTGGGGAGAGAGAGGGGGCAAATGCTGGATGGGGAAGAAAGAGGATAGTGTTAGTGAGAGACTGGGAAATAAGAAATGGCATGCTGTAGGTGGACACAGTTTTTTTTAAAAAGGGGAAATTGAAGACTGTATACTAGGAAAGAATTAAATCTGGAGAGAGGCAGAAAAATAAATTGAAGAAAGCTGAAAGAAAAAGGAGAAGAAAGGAGAGGAAAAATGACAAATGTACATGAAATATTGGTAAGAGAGTTAAGAAGACAACGAGGAAAGCAGAAACAAGAGATTGGGACCAACACAATTAGAAAAAGTAAATGGCCAGACAAAGGTAGAAAAAATAAATTGTATGTTTAGTTTTGGATAAAGTAGTGTGCTATCTGTGTTAATAAATATTAATATAGAAAATGGAAATAAGCTGATATCTTTAATGGACTAATTTTAATACCTTTTTGACTAATGTTTGGAGACCAAACCCTCCTTTCTCATGTCAGAACAGGATACCATAACAGCAGTATACTGTCCTGACCTGAGGAAAGAGGTTTAGGCCTCTGAAAGTTAATTGAAAATGTATTTAGTCCAATAAAATGATACCATCATCATATGTTCAATTTTTTGTTGTTTGTATTTGTTAATTTATAGTGTAGTGATTGGACTATGTCAGTTTTTGAAATTTACATCTGCTATCTTTATATTTGCACAGTACAGGGGGATGCACATCACTTTTTCTCTTTCTTTGGTCTGGCACTGTGGCGACAGGGACCAAAGGGCATGGTCTTTTCTATCACAGTACACCATGAGCTATGTGGCATTTAGCGTGCACTAAATCCATTAGCGCACCTTAGTAAAAGGACTCCCTAATTTAAATGTTTAGCTCACACTATCTGCAGTTCTAGTTAAGTAACAATAAAAACAGGCAGAGCTGGGACAGAATTGCAGTGCATATACATATTTCATAAAATATGCATGTGCGCATATAGAGTAGATTCACGCATTTACATTTTCTTCAGAGCAGATATAAGGTGTGTGAGAGAATTAAAACACTTGTAGGGGATACATTTGAGAACCTATTTTATAAAGGCACATAGGTGCCTATGTAGCCTTTACAATAGGCACTAGGTACTTTTTTGGACATTTCACATTACCCATGAAGTAAAATTTTTAATTGATCCAAGGCATTATTGAAGTATTGAACACAAAGCAGAGTATGTTTTCTTTTAATTGTAATTTATGTACATTCATACATCCAGCTATTTGTTGTACCAGCAGGTATTCTGAATAGCTTATTTATAGGTGGAACATTCAGTCCCTCTACAAAATCACTTCTTTATTATGGCAGATATGCTAACTAAGCTCTATAAATAACATTGAGAAAGTACCAGATGTTCCAAGCCTTTAAAACTAATAGTAACATTATTCACTATGATGATACTTTTTAGATTTTTTAACTTCTACTAGCTGTTTGTTATGTTTTCTACAGTTTAACAAATTTTAGACCGATCCTGTTGCCAGGAATTCTCCAGACTCAAAGGCGAAAAACAGACTGAGTTTCAGTGTGAATGAAATGACAGTTGACGGCAATAATATCTGTTTTTTTCACTGAAGATTTTCGTACATTGGTTTATTGTAATGTTTTATATGTTGGATTACATGCAAGATTAGTTAACAAGTTACAGTTATTGCAAAATACTGCAGCCAAAATGTTCGATGACTGCTCTTGTCATGATCATGTAACACCTTTGCTTAGAAGTTTGCATTAGTTGCCAGTCTCTGCACGGATAGTTTTTAAGACTGCTTGTACTCTTTTTAATATATTACAGGGGCATTGTTCTTTTTTTTTATCTGCCGTCACCTACTATGTTACTTTCTTCCACTTCTGTTCTACTTCCATCTGTTAAAAATGTTCACTATAGGAGAATCCATGATGGCTCGCTTTCTTTTCAAGCTAGGTTATCAATAGAAATCAAACAAAATAAAACATGGAAAAGAAAATAAGATGATACCTTTTTTATTGGACATAACTTAATACATTTCTTGATTAGCTTTCGAAGGTTGCCCTTCTTCGTCAGATCGGAACCTTCGAAAGCTAATCAAGAAATGTATTAAGTTATGTCCAATAAAAAAGGTATCATCTTATTTTCTTTTCCATGTTTTATTTTGTTTGATTTCTATTGATAACCTTAAGAGTGGACTAACACGGCTACCACACTCCTCTTTTCAAGCTAGTAAATTTTGGAATTCTGTACCTGTACAAGTTCATGTACTTTCTAGTTGCTTACAATTTCGTAAAGGATTGAAAACTTATCTTTTTAGTAAGTATGTGAATGAATAACTTTGTAGGGTCTTCCTGATCTTTAATTGTGAGCTTAAAACTTGTGTAACCCACTTAAATTCTTTATTGATATTAACGGGATATCAATATCTTAAATAGAATAATGGTGCAAAATGATTCTGCTGCAAACTAAGGGCCTCTTTTACCAAGCTGCTCTAGTGATTCCCAGCACAGCGTTGCTGACAAAGCCCATTCACTTGGTTTGTAAAAGAGGCCTTAAATTATTTATGGCAGAAATGATTTCACCCTGCTTTTGACGTTTGTGATGTTTGATCATAATCATTTCTACCGTTTTCATACCATTTATTAAGGATTTAATGTTAGTGTTACCCAATATCAAGATGGGTTTACAACTAGCGGAAAACTGGTCATCTGCACATTGATTGAATCCAAGGGGCCCTTTTGCAAAGGCGCGGTAGAGCTACCACATGGGTAGTGAGTGCCAAATCGTCCCTACCACCAGGTTAGCGCAGGAGCCCGGCGGTAATTCTGATGTTGATGCATGCAGTTTCATTCAGTAGAAAATAATTTTCTATTTTCTACCATGGGGGGCGTTCCCATCAATAATCGGCAGTGCAACCATATTGCTGCGTGCTGCCCGATTACTGTGAGATTAGCGCATGAGCCCTTACTGCCTATTAAATAGGTGATGGTAAGTGCTCACGCTGTAAATAGCTGTGTGCTAATTTTAATATTAGCGCACGGCCATTTACTGCCCCATTTTATAAAAGGCCTTTTTACTGCGGCTTAGTAAAAGGGCCCCTAAATAGGGAAAACAATGTTAGTTGTAGGTAACCAGTTTAATTTTATGCCAAATTTGGAATTAGTAGTTAAGGGACTTAGATATACACTGGAGTCTTTGCTTAAAATTTTGGGGGTAATTTTTGTTAATCTTTTGACATTTGAACCACAGGTACAAGCCATATCAAAGAAAGTTTTCCAGGTCTTAAGGAAATAAAGGAGGAATAGAGGTTCAGATTCATAGTGCAAACCCTCATTCTGTCACACTTAGATTACTGTAATGTAGTCTATGTGGACTATAGAGAAACTACACTCAAAAGAAGCAAACATTGCAAAATACAGCGGTGCGCTTATTGTTTAGATCATCTAAATTTGATAGTCACTTTGTTGCTCTTCAAATTACATTGGCTGTCTGTGGAGG